>NW_028227265.1:6070000-6325000 GCF_978045245.1 Mus caroli | reverse complement strand
CTCCCGAGTGCTGGGATTAAAGGCGTGTGCCACCACTGCCCACGTTTTTTGTTTTTTGTTTTTTAATGTATATGAGTACACTGTAAATGTGTCCAGACATACAAGAAGAGGGCATCAGATCCCATTACAGATGGTTGTGAACCACCATGTGGTTGCTGGGATTTGAACTCAGAACCTCTGGAAGAACAGCCAGTGCTCTTAACTGCTGAGTCATCTCTCCAACCCCACCCCATCCCCTTTTTAAGTGAAGATTTTCTTGGTAAATTCATCTCCCTTTCTCTCTCTCTCTCTCTCTTTCTTTTTTTTTAATTTTTAATATTTTTATTACATATTTTCCTCAGTTACATTTCCAATGCTATCCCAAAAGTCCCCCATAGCGCCCCCCACTTCCCTACCCACCCATTCCCATTCTTTTGGCCCTGGCATTCCCCTATATTGGGGCATATAAAGTTTGCAAGTCCAATGGGCCTCTCTTTCCAGTGATGGCCGACTAGGCCATCTTTCGATACATATGCAGCTAGAGACAAGAGCTCCGGGGTTCTGGTTAGTACATCATGTTGTTCCGACAATAGGGTTGCAGATCCCTTTAGCTCCTTGGGTACTTTCTCTAGCTTCTCCATTGGGAGCCCTGTGATACATCCAATAGCTGACTGTGAACATCCACTCCTGTGTTTGCTAGGCCCCGGCATCGTCTCACAAGAGACAGCTATATTTGGGTTCTCTCTCTCTTTCTTTCTTTCTTTCTTTCTTTCTTTCTTTCTTTCTTTCTTTCTTTCTTTCTTTCTTTCTTTCTTTCTTTCTTTCTGTGTGTACGTGTATGGAAATCAGTTCTCTCCTTCTACCAAGTGGGTTCCAGAAGGTTGTGAGTCTTGGCAACAAGCGCCTTGTGAACTGAGCCGTCTTGTCAGCCCATGCTAAACCCTTTGGTGGCTCTTCCTTTGGGATGCAGCTGTTGAACAGGGCCACAGGTGACGCTGTCCAGCGTCTGCCTAGCGCTCAGTGTTGGAGGAATAAGTGAGTGGACATTCCATGACATCAAGGCAGGAAGTCTGCCTGGGGATCTGGGAACAGCCCAAAGGGCAGTGACCCAGAAGTCCTGTTGGGGAGTCCAGGGGCCCTGTGGGCACTGCTGGTCCTTTGTGGGGCTGGGGATCTGCTTTGAGCCTCGCTCTTTGTTTGGATTTCTCATTCTCTTTGCTCATGGTAAGTGCTGAGTGGCCAAGAGGTCCAGGGTCTGACCGAGAATGGAAGAATCCCAGGGAATCCTAGACTCTGGGATGACCATGAGTCCTTGTGAACAGAAAGCCACAACTACAACCCCACAAGCAACAGTGAGCTACAGATGGGTTCTCCCAACCCTACAGGACTGAGAAACCCAGAGCTCCCCAGGCTGGACTTAGCAGAGGGAAGGGCCCTGACTGGGGCCAGCTTTGGAGAAGGATGGACCGGAACAGCTGGGGAAGCAGGATGGTGATAGGTGAGCCTCAGGAAATGGAGATTAGATGCTGCAGCCCATAAGCAGACGCGTGGCTAATGGGAGGTGTTGTTCCCACAATACCCTTTGAGTTTACCACTTCATCGAAAGCTACGCTACCTCCCACACTCTCCTCCCACCGCCTTGTATATCCCTGTGTTGGTGTTAACACCATTTTGACCCCAGACTCTTCAGGAGTCTTGTTTGTTGATGCTGAACACACCACACCTCGCAATGACCCCACAGGCATATACATCCCGCCCTATACTCCGGATCTCTCGCCCCGTTCACCTCAATCCCCGCCCCAGCCATGGCTTTGGGTCCGGTTTCTGCCCTATATTTAGGCAGAAATTGGCAAAGAGAATGGGCTGAGGGCGATTGCTGTCCGAGCCAACACCTCCTCTTCCGAGTGCCTTTCTCTGGAAAGGAGAGGGAGGGTACAAGAGGGAGGGTAATGAAGACTCCCTTCCCCCTGGGGGAATGGTTGTGGACGCGCCGGGAGTGGCCGGGAGAGAACGCTCCTAGTCCCTCTCTGACCTTCAGCCATAGACCAGAGATTGATGAGGCACTCTCCTTGCCTGCCCCTGGCCTACAAATTCTGAGAAACAGGAACATCCTTCCTGCTGCCAGTGAGCGTCGGTCGAACAGGGAGCGCCCATTAAGTTGATCATTGGTTTAGGTGACAATCCCAAGAGGGACATGGGCTTTGGTGTGACTCTGGGGTGGCTAGTGCCTCTCTCGGAGGCTGTCTGGACGAAGCAAACCCGATGCCTAGGTTCGAGCAGTGCGGAGCCTCCAGAACCGATGGACCCTATAAAGAGACCACAATCCCATAGCCTGCGTGCAACCCAGACCCTATCCGCTCCAGTGAGGGGATCGAAACCCCTCTTCAAGGGGCGGCTCTCCGGGCTATCTCCTCCCCGCCAGGTCCCTGTGCTTTTCTCCGGTGGCCCCACCCAGGCCCCGCCCCTTCGTGGTCCCCTCCATCCCTTCCCCTCTGCATCGCCGCCCTACAGCCCCCGCTCCGTGGCGGCCGCCCGAGACACGTGTGCCCGCGCCCGGCGGGCGTGCGGGGAAGCGCGGCCACGCCTGGTCCGGCCACCATTTCTCCGGCGCCCACCGGTTCGAGTGCGGAGCCTGAAGCATGAGCGGCGACTCGGAGCGCGCGGTGGCCCCGGGGGTGGTGCCTGCACCCTGCGCCTCGAAGGTGGAGCTGCGGCTGAGCTGCCGGCACCTGCTGGATCGGGACCCACTGACCAAGTCCGACCCCAGCGTGGTGCTGCTGCAGCAGGCACAGGGCCAGTGGCTACAGGTAGGGCGGCCGATGTCCTGGAGCTGGGTACCTGAAGACCTAAGTGTGAGTTGAGATTTGGGGTGCTGGCAAGGGTGTTCTGAAAACTGGGGCTGCCGGGGCAAAAGAGGAGGTGTCCACCTGCTGCGAGGAAGGGCAGGGCAACGGGAGCAGCGGCAGAAAGGAACCTCGGTGGAAAAGTGCTCAGAAGTGCAGCCGAGGGTCTCAGCCTGGGGTTGTCGAGCAAGAGTGAAGCGCCCAGGCTAGACTAAGGAGCGCAGGAGGGAGTGCAGCTCAGGAGTGGGGACGCTGCCTGAGGCAGGTATAGGGACTGTCTAAGGTCATAGGGTCCCCCCTTTATTGGCTGCAGCAGCCATGAGCTTCTCGCCGGTGAAAGCAGTGGTGTTAGGGCTGCGAGCTAGACATGCTGGTTGGGTAGAATGGAGCTGGCCCTGGGCGGCACAGGGACTCCATCGCTCAGATTTAAGACGCCCTGGTTAGAGGACTCTCCACCCTACAACCTGTCTCCTCACTGCGATTTAGGAGAAATCGCAAATTGCGTGCGTGTGGCTACAGTTGAGGACTGAAAGCCCCTCCCCGCTCCTTAATGCCTCCTGCCGACCCAGATCTGAGTACCTGTTTCCAGCATGGGGTTTTTCCACTGGCCACCCATAAACCCGGGGTAGCCAGGGTCTTCAGAAAGTGGGCTTCCCCGTAGTCACCAGCTCTCATTAGCCCCCAGAAGGGAACTGCCCCTGTTCTGGGGTAGTGTCAGGATTCTGCCCATGTTCTGGGCTGCTGTTTTATATAGCCCGTGTTGTGGTGTGTATAAACCACTTTCTCAGATGCCAACTCCCATGGGACTGGCTTTGTCTCAAGAGTGGGAAACAGGGGCACACCTTAGTTGGAAGGCCTGACAGGCATAAAAAATTTGAACCTGAGTCTCTACTCAAGCAGGAGTGCCCCCCCCCAACCCTCCAACAGCAGCTCTGAGCCACCACTTGGCTGTGGCAGTCATATGCAGGAAACATGGGAGGAGAGCCAGGAAAGAGGTATCAGGTAGACTATGTGACTATCGTGGGGTAGCCAGGGCACCGAGAATGTGCAGGGGATCCAGAGAGGGAAGGGGAGGACGGATCCTGGGACCCACACAAGAAAGACAAACTCTGCATCTCAGCGTACTCCTTAGGCTCTGGGTCTGAGAAATCTTGTGGTTCGCTGCCCTAGAAGATAAAGAACCTGCCCAAAAGCATTTTGGTGCTCACGCCCCTAGAAGGTATTAAGGGGTTGCTCTGCTGCAGTCTGTTTAAGGACCATCTTGTGACCCAGGTCCTCTCATAGCATTGCCTGGCTTGATTGCTGCCTGGTACATACATTTCTGGGAAGGGCCCAGGCAGACCCTTGTCTTACATGCAGGAGCTTCCATGCTGAGAGGACTTGGTAGTCTATTAGCTAAGGTTTGTCAGTGGTGTATGTTCTGAAGGAAGGAGATGAACTCGGTGGGAGGGACTGGTGAACCCAAGTCCCTCTGGCAGGGAAATCCCTTTGCCACTCATCTGAGTGCTGGGGAAAATGTCTCCACATTAGGCTTGCCCTGCCCAGGACTAGAATCTGATTCTGTCCCTGACATCTTGGTCCTTAGGCAGGACCCTGCTGGTCCCTGAGCCTCAGTGTTACCATCTATAATGTGGAGATAGGAAGGCGGTGGTGGGCACGAGATGAGAGAATGCAGAGAATCTGCAGCCTGTGGCTGGCTAGGGGAAGGGTGCGCTTTTATCCCAGGCATGCAAGTATTGCTGGTGTACAATACGACCCTTCTGGGCAAGCAGCCCTATATATGCAGGTGGGAGCTGGGTCCCATGGATGGAAAACAGGCTTGGAATGGTACAGGTGAGTGGGAGGGGGGATGGCAGGAACCCAGACAAATCTGTAGGGAGGTCCCACCTGTGGGGATGGCTCATAAGATGGGACTTGTTGCAGGTGGACAGAACAGAGGTGGTGAAGAGCAGCCTGCATCCTGTGTTCTCCAAGGTCTTCACTGTTGACTACTACTTCGAGGAGGTGCAGAAGCTACGGTTTGAGGTGTATGACACCCACGGGCCTAGTGGACTGACTTGCCAGGATGATGACTTCCTAGGGGGCATGGAGTGTACCCTGGGTCAAGTGAGTTCCCCATCGTCTTGGAAGGGTAGGAGCAGCTTCTAGGGCCGAGATGCCCTCAGCTCAGGGATTCTGCATCTGGCTCCGCCCACCTCCACTTCTCCTTCAAACTGCTTTGTTTGTTTGAGACAGACAGCCCAGGCTGTCTTTGAAGTTGAGATCCTCCTGCCTCAGCCCCAAGGGCTGCTGGTGCAGGAGTGTACCAGCATGTCCACCTTTCCTTACTAGTTGTGATGTTGTCTCTTTGTTTTAGACAGTCTCACTGTGTAGCCCTGACTGACCTGAGTCTCACAGAGATCCATCTGCCTCTGCCTCCCAAGTGTTGGCATTAAAGGTGTGCCGCCAACCAGGGCCCTTATCAGGTTTTTTGTTTGTTTGGTTGGTTTGGTTTGGTTTTGGTTTTTTGAGGCAGGGTTTCTCTGTATGGCCCTGGCTGTCCTGGGACTCACTCTGTAGACCAGGCTGACCTCGAACTCAGAAATCCGCCTGCCTCTGCCTCCCAAGTGCTGGGATTAAAGGCGTGCACCACCATGCCCGGCTCAGTTTTGTTTTTTGTTTTTTTTTTAAAGATTTATTTATTTATTTATTATATGTGAGTACACTGTAGCTGTCTTAAGGCACACCAGAAGAAGGTGTCAGATCTTGTTACGGATGGTTGTGAGCCACCATGTGGTTGCTGGGATTTGAACTCTGGACCTTTGGAAGAGCAGTCAGGTGCTCTTACCCACTGAGCCATCTCACCAGCCCCAGTTCTGTTTTTTTAATGACTTATTATGTGTATAGGTGTTTTGCATGCAGCTATGTCTGGGTACCACATTCATCCCAGTCCTTGGAGAGCAGAGAGAGTAGCAGTGGCTCTGGGAGCAGAGTTGTTATTAAGCCTCTATGTGGTGCTGGGAGCCGAACCTGGGTCCTCTTGCAAGAACAGCAAGTATTCCTAACTGCTGAACAGTGTCTTCAGACCTCAGAGTGCCCGCTTGTTTTTGTTTGTTTGTTTGTTTGTTTTTAAGATTTATTATATGTGTGCACACTGCAGCTGCCTTCAGACACTCCAGAAGAGGGCATCAGATTTTTGTTACGGGTGGTTGTGAGCCACCATGTGGTTGCTGGGATTTGAACTCAGGACCTTTGGAAGAGCAGTTGGTGCTCTTAACCGCTGAGCCATCTCACCAGCCCTGCTTGTTTGTTTTTTAAGAAGTGTGTACCCAGCACTTGGGAGGCAGAGGCAGGTGGATTTCTGAGTTTGAGGCCAGCCTGGTCTACAGAGTGAGTTCCAGGACAGCCAGGGCTATACAGAGAAACCCTGTCTCCCTGTCTCAAAAAACTAACTAACTAACTAACTAACTAACTAACTAACTAACTAACTAACTAACTGCGTGTAAACACAGGATGCCATATAGCTCAGGTTGCCCTTGAATTCCATATGTAGCCAAGAATGATGGTGAATTTTGAATCCTCTTGCTCCCATCTTCCAATCACTCTAATTGCAGGCATGAAACACTGTACCAGTTTTTAATTTTGTTTCTCAAGACAGGGTTTCTCTGTGTAGCCCTGGCTCTCCTGGAACTCACTCTGTAGCCCAGTTCCGCCTGCCTCTGACTCCCGAGTGCTGGGATTACAGGGGTGCACCGCCACCATCAGGCTTAGTCTTGATATTTTTGAGCCGGGTTACATGCTCCTGTGTTCCTATAGACCTGTTCTAGCACGTCTCCCTCCAGCATCTCCTAGTCACTTCAGAGTCATGTTCTCATAGGAGTAAATAAACATATAATTTTTCCTTTAAAAATAGCCGGGCGTGGTGGCGCACGCCTTTAATCCCAGCACTCGGGAGGCAGAGGCAGGCGGATTTCTGAGTTCGAGGCCAGCCTGGTCTACAAAGTGAGTTCCAGGACAGCCAGAGCTATACAGAGAAACCCTGTCTCGAAAAAAAAAACTAAAAATAGCCAGGTGGGAATGTCCCTCATTTGGTGGGGTGCTTGCCTATTGTGCACAGGGGCCTGGGTTTGCTGCCCCCAACACCGTGTAAAAAGAAGTAGAGGCAGGAGGATCAGTAAGTCAAGGTTGTCTGGAGTGGTGGTGCACACTTTCATCCCAGCACTTGGGAGGCAGAGGTAGGCAGATTTCTGAGTTCGAGGCCAGCCTGGTCTACATAGTGAGTTCCAGGACAGCCAGGGCTACACAGAGAAACCCTGTCTCAAAAGAGGGGGGTGGTGGGCTATCCTCTGCTCTATGGTGAGTTTGGAACCAATCTGTATTAACGAGACTATCTTACCAAAAAAAAAAAAAAAAGGAGAAAGAACCGGGGAAATGGTCACCGGGTAAGAGCTCTTGATGCACAAACACGAGGATATGAGTTCAAATCTCCAGCACCCACAAGCTTTGAGAGGGAACAGACCAGAAATGTGTTGGAGCTTGTTGGCCACCAATCTAGCTCCAGGTTCTGTAAGGGACATTGAGTAAGGAAGAGAGTGGTAGACAAGACACCTGATGTCCTACTGTGGCCTTCACACACACAGCACGCATGCCCACAGGAACACACACACTTCCACTCCCTCCCACACACCAGGCATGGCATTGTATGCCTGTGATGCTAATATTTGGAAGTTGAAGGCAGGAGGGTCAGGAGTTCGAGACCATCATCACACACGTGTCACATCTAAGACTCAAAACCAGTCTAAGCGACTTGAGATCCTGACTCCACACAAGAAGGAAAAAAACAAAACAAAACTCAAGCAAACAAAAAGAAAAAGAAAAGAAAACCACAGCCAGCTGTAGCGGCCATGATCCCAGGCTGCGGCAGGCCGAGTGAGGGAGGAGGGCTGCCTCCCATTCCTCAGAAGCCTGGGCTGCATAGTAAGATCCTGTCTTTAAAATCTCTTACTCTCTCTCTCCCCCCACCCGGTCTCCCACTCCCGCCCCCACATACTCTACACACTGTTCTGCCTGCTCCTTGTGTTTGTCTCTTCATGAGTCTTTCTACAGCAGCACACACAAGCCTTCCTAAGTCTGACACACACACAGCTCCGTGGCAGTGTTTGCCTCTAATGTTTGAGGGTCTGGGTTCCGTCCCACACGTGACAGGGGGCAGACTCCATGTCTTTCCCTGCAGCTGGGGTTGGGATGGGAGTCCTAGGGGACTCCGCTAGCAGCCAGGAGCCACCGTCCTTGGCCTTTCCTCCTCTGTTGCCCCTGTGACAAGCACATTGCCCTGCTCGTGCTCTGGGCCTCATAGTACAGCCCTCTCACTTCACCTCGCCACAGGATGCCCTTTACATTAAGGGATAATTTGTAGATAACATGGAGGCACTGAGATGAACAGTTTCATGGGGCTGTCACCCAGCTGGGTGGGCATTTCTGTCACCCTGCAGGCTGCCCTTTCTGGCCAGTCCCTTCTGTTTTTGAGTTTCCTGTGTGTTCACACGAACCTGTTCTGGGTGTTTGATTCTCCATTCTGACATCATGTGTGTGACTCATCCCCACCACTGCCTGGTCAGGGCTCCTTCTCCGTAGATCTTTTTGCCATCCCCACTTTATGTAACAGTGGCTGAGATGAAGTGGGGCTCCCTCCCTCCCTGGTTCCTACAGAAGATGGCACAGGTACTGATCATGAGGCTGCAGTCACACATGCCTTCACATGCATACGCATATGCACCACAGTCCGGGCAGCACTGAGCTACATGAACATATATAGGCTTAGACATACATGACTACATGTGAATGGATACAGGTACGGCCACACACAGGCTCTGTACTTGAATACATCTGCATGCACTGTCAACTCTAAAGTCAACTTGGCCAACTGGTCAGGTGCCACAGTCTGTAGCTCTTTTTACCATGGTCCCCTGGTGTCCATTAACTAGGAGCAAATGTGAGCCGGAGGCCACTCCTGGGTGTCAAGGTGACAGCTACCCTATAGACCATCGTGGGCCCTTGAATACAGAGCTTTCTTCAGGGAGATGTGAAGGCCTGTTGTTCAGACCAGGTCTTGCTGCCCAAAAGGGTTCACCTTATCTTGTCCCTTCCTTAGACTCTGTTCCCTACTGGACAGGTGAAAAGCCATGTGCGCCCTGAGCCTGTGTAAAGTCATTTCCTTCCTTAGGTTAGGGGTACATTGCTCTGTGGGTGAGCTATGTACCCAGTGGGACAGGTGAGGTCCTCTCTAAGCAGGCACCTGTGCAGAAAAGCAAGCGTGAGTCTTGTGCCATCTCACGGCCACTCTGACTCATTTGGGACAGGAGGGGCCCAGAGCTCAGAGCTATTTAACCAGTCACCCTGAAGGCTTTTCACCCCAAGACCGATGAATATAATCATGCCAACTGTACAGTGAGTTCCTGGCTAATGGTGGATGGTTGATGTCCAAATGCATCTGCATCTGGTGCCCCTATTGGTACATGTGTACCCCACAGGCAGATGAGGGGAAGGCCCAGGAGAGATAGAAGTTCAGACACCAGCGGAAGGGCCACCAGAGGCTAGGGGAGGTGGGGAGCCAATGAGAGCAGAGCAAGCCCAGGGAGCCGAGCGATGTCCTCGTCCTCGTCCTCTTTTTTTTTTTTTTTTTTTTTTGGTTTTTCGAGACAGGGTTTCTCTGTGTAGCCCTGGCTGTCCTGGAACTCACTCTGTAGACCAGGCTGGCCTAGAACTCAGAAATCTGCCTGCTTCTGCCTCCCAAGTGCTGGGATTAAAGGTGTGCGCCACCACTGCCCGGCTCCTCTTCCTCTTTTAAGCCTGCCTGGCTTTCTTGGTTTCCAGATCGTGGCCCAGAAGAAGATGACACGGCCATTGCTGTTGAGATTCGGCAGGAATGCTGGCAAGTCCACCATCACGGTGAGGCCCAGAGCTTCGGGCAGGAGTGTCTTGGGAGGGGACGAGTGGGAGGTCTCAGATAGACTGTAGCTGTCTGTGTAGCTGCTAGGAGAGACCAGAACCCCCTCAGGACCAGTGGCAGCGGAGGCAGGGGGGTGAGACATCAGTCTCATCCTATGGGTCCCCTGTCCCACACCCAGGTGATAGCAGAGGACATCTCTGGGAACAATGGCTATGTGGAGCTCTCCTTCCAGGCCCGGAAACTGGATGACAAGGTGAGGTCAAGATCCCCTGCATGCTGGGCTCTGAGCCTCCCACAGGCCACTCACTGTGGAGACCTAGTTCCTGCTGAGCACTGGCTTCTAAGCTTCAGAAAACAAGAGACGTGCCGGGCATGGTGGTGCACGCCTTTAATCCCAGCACTCGGGAGGCAGAGGCAGGCGGATTTCTGAGTTCGAGGCCAGCCTGGTCTACAGAGTGAGTTCCAGGACAGCCAGGGCTACACAGAGAACCCACCCACCCACCCCCGCCAAAAAAACAAAAAACAAAAAAAGAAAACAAGAGACGTGAGAGACATGTGTAGAGCCGTTGGCACGCCGTGGTCACAGTCCTGCTCACTACATTCATTGTTAACCATTACTCTTTACAGTCATCACAGGCATGGCCGTCACCCTCCCAGCTACACACGCGCACACACATGCACACACATGCATGCAAACACACACACGTGCACACGTGTACACACATGCACACATGCACGCACACACATGCACACACATGCATGCACACACACATATACACACTCACACACATGCACACACACATGCACGCACACACACGCACACACACATACACACACGCACACACATGCACACACGTGCATGCAAACACACACACGTGCACACGTGTACACACATGCACACATGCATGCACACACTCACACACATGCACACACATGCATGCAAACACACACACGTGCACACGTGTACACACATGCACACACATGCACGCACGCACATGCACACACACGTGCACGCACACACATGCACACACACATACACACACTCACACACATGCATGCAGGCACACACACGTGCACACGTGTACACACATGCACACACACACATGCACGCACACACATGTACACACATACATGCAACACACACACTGCGATAAGCTGTAGAGAGCTTTGTTCCACCTTGGCATGTGACTATCAGACTACCTCCAGCAGCGTGCATATTTAATGATGGAGAGAGAGGCCCAGAGAAGACAAAGAGGTCACTGCGTTGAACTGGGACTGAACCTGGTTCATTGTTTCCTCTCATGGGTTGGAAACTGACCCTGCGTAGGTCCTCGTCTCCCTTGAGATATTTAAGCCAGGACAAGCAAGGGTGGGTGAGAGGGGTATGGACAACTGTTTAGACAGCAAGCAGCAGAGGTGAGGACTAGCAGGGTGGGGTCTGTGGAAGCGCACCCGGGGACAGGCTAAGTGAGGGTCCCCATGAGTGAAGCCAGTGAAGCCTCCAAACCATGACTCCTCACCACGACGGGCTCTCGGGGAGTGTTTCCAACTCGCTTACTCCCGGGAAAACTGGAGCTGGGGGGAGGGGGTGAATTACTAACCTGCAAAGGATGAAGCGAGCTGGCAGGCATCCAGCCATAAGGGATGGAGTCCTCCTCGGGCCAACAGCCGGCTAACCCTCTGGCACACCCTCTGCTGTCTCAGGACCTCTTCAGCAAGTCAGACCCCTTCCTAGAGCTGTATCGGGTCAATGACGACGGGAGTGAGCAGCTCGTGTACAGGACAGAGGTGAGGGTCACGCTGCCTGATGACAGAGGGGCTTCAGGAATCAAAGGAGGCGACCAGAAATGGGCCCAGCGTCCTCCCAGATGAGGGACAGGGAGATGCCATGACCCTGTGGCTGGGAGGTGGGGGTGGGGCTTTACTTCCAAGGCCCTCTACTCTCTCTCTCTCTCTCTCTCTCTCTCTCTCTCTCTGGAGGCAACAGCTGGCTGGATTGGCTCTCTGTCTGCCCAAATTTAGCGTGTCGGCTTTGTTGTTACCGGTCCTATTTTTAGGGATACCTGCTTCCTCCTGCAGGGAAACAGGATTTTAGTTACAGCGGGGAGAGAGTTTCCTTTTGAGACAAATTAATTTGAATGTAAAGAATCTATTTAAGGAGAAAACAGCCCAGGTGGTTGGCATGAGGCTGAAGCTATTAGGGTCAGGGGTGGAAGGGGTGGAGACTGGGAGCGTCTGGGCTACACCAGTTCTGTCTGCAGCCTGAAACAGGCATAGTCTCCTGGTACCCAGTCTCAGCTGAGACTCTGAGACTCTGAGAGTCCTGTACCCCAGCTAAGGGACCTATGACCTAAGGATTCCAGAGCTCCCTGGGCCCTAGCTCCCATGGGGTTCCCACCCAGGTCAGTCTTTTCTGGCCCACAGGTAGTGAAGAACAATCTTAACCCAGTGTGGGAACCCTTCAAGGTGTCCCTGAATTCACTCTGCAGCTGCGAGGAGACAAGGCCTATGAAGGTGGGGACGGGGTATGAAGCAGGGCTGAAAACGGGGTCCTGGAGTTAGGGGCGTGCCGTGGGGGCGTGGCCAGTGAGTTAGGGGCGTGGTCACAGGACAGGGCCAGCGTGTTGGGGGCGTGGCCATGGGGCAGGGGCAGGGCCAGGGCCCATGCGCAGGTAGATGTCCAGTTTCTCCAGACCCGCTGAATATTTGGAGAGTAAGGATTTGTGACTGAGGGAAGGTCAAGGAGGAGAATGATAAAGGATAGCCTGCCCAGGGCTGGGAGGGCCTTAGGTCCTCCGAGGAACGCCTCCACTGAGAGGCCTGGGCTCCCCAGTGCCTGGTCTGGGACTATGACTCCCGAGGAAAGCATGACTTCATTGGCGACTTCACCACCACGTTCGCAGAGATGCAGAAGGCCTTTGAGGAGGAGCAGCAGGTGAGTTGTTGGCCCTTCTCGGGCCACATAGGTTCTGACTTGTTCTAGTGGGTCTCTGGGAGGCTAGTCATTCTACCCCACCCCAGAGAAGGCACGAAGGTGACAAAGAGCAGTGACATCTACCACGTGGCCAGAACAGAGGCCTGCAAGCAAGTGACCCTGTGAGCAACCATGTCCTTCTGTGTGTCAAGGTGGGAGGGGTGCCCTTCCTGGGACCTGCCTAACCTTCTGTGGCTGGGTGGGCATGCCGGGAGAGTCGCCCTGGATCCTGGTGTCCCGGAGGAAATTCTACAGGTTCAGAATATGGCTGACCCAAGGCTGCAGTGTGTGCAGGGTCTAACCTCGGCCCCTATCTTGCTCATATCCTTATTTACATGATTGGTCTCTGTTCCACTGTGTGCTTGACGGTTCCCCCTGTGAAATGTGTATGCCCCCACAGAGGCCATTTCTAGCCCCCACAGGCAGCACGGGCTTCGTATGCACTGCTGGTGACAGTATTGTGGAGTGTGAGGTCCCCAGCAGGACTGGAACATCCAGGGGCTCCTGGCCTCTGTGGGGGAGGGGTCTGAATGGTGCTGCTCTGGGCGGGGTTTCTGCCTGTCCTTGTCCCTGTCCCAGGCCCAGTGGGACTGTGTGAATGCCAAGTACAAACAGAAGAAGCGCAATTACAAGAATTCCGGGGTGGTGATCCTGGCAGACCTGAAGGTGAGCCTCAGTCCTGCCGGAAGCCCCTAGGGAGATGGGTTGGTGGGATTAGCTTCTCCAAGTAGTCAGATGATTCTCAGAGGTTCAGTTCTGAGGTGCAGTGGGTTTCACTGTGGGGTCATGAAATACCTGGGAAGGGTGAGGGAGGAGGGAGTGGGGAAAACACTCTGACAGACTTCAGTGCCTAGGGGAGAGATGCCCAGTAGGCTCCATTCCCCCACTGACACAGATATGCTTAATGGGAGGGGTAGGGTGGGGTGAGAGGGTCACGAGTGGCTTTGCCAACCGCATTGCCTGGAAGCTCCACAGGGTCCACTCCTTCCTGGATTACATCATGGGTGGCTGCCAGATCCACTGCACGGTGAGTCTATGGGTCCTGCCTACCTCCACCCGACCCCCCCCCCCCCGTGTTACCCCCAGCCAACTGGGCAGGAGTGAACATAGAGGGTCAGGTTCCTAAGTGCTGTTTGTTCTCATCTACATTTCCCTGTATCTTCCCCTTAATGCTGATGAAGGAAAGGATACAGAAGTTCTGGACCAGCCCAGGGCCACCCTCCCTCAGCAGCCTCCAGGGCTTACCTTCTACAAACGTATAGGGTCAGGAGAACAAAAAAACACCTTAAAGAAGAAAACAGGAGTGGGCACTTCACTAATGAGGGCTGTAGAGTCCATCTGGCTTAGCCTCGAGCAGACCACAGATAGTCCAGGGGAGTCCATCACAGACTGTGATACCTGTGTGCACGCACAGCTATGCTGGGCTGCTGACCAGAGAGCCATTACTCAAGGTGGCTTTGAAATGAAGAGGTGGAAGGCACAGAGGGGACCATGCAGTTAAGAGAGAGTGTGTTTTCATGGGCCTTGTCCCTCTGAGGGGAGTTCAGCTCAAAGATTCTCCCAGAGGACAGGGTCAATGACATCCTGGGATTCCAAGGGTGACACTTAGAGTTTTCAGGTTCTGGGGAGCCTATCTCCTAGGGTAGTTCCAGCGAACAGTCAAGCTTGTGTAGAACTGGGGAAGCTGAGATTCCAGGTTCTTGACGTTAAGCTGGGCTTGGGTATCCTGTGCCTGTCCTGTGTGTGTGTGTGTGTGTGTGTGTGTGTGTGTGTGTGTAGGGGGAGGGGAGTGCAGGTGCACAGTGACATCCATCATCCTGGCCCCTGCAGGTAGCCATCGACTTCACAGCCTCCAACGGTGACCCGAGGAACAGCTGCTCCCTCCACCACATCAACCCTTACCAGCCCAACGAGTACCTGAGGGCATTGGTGGCAGTGGGCGAGGTCTGCCAGGATTATGACAGGTGTGGCCCCACCCATCTCTCTGGGCCAAGTTGGGCTTGGGGGGGGGGGAGCTCTTTGAAGTGGTGCTATGATTGACACCTGTTATGCAGGAGAGGGATCCAGCAGAGGCTGACAGTAGACCCAGTAGACACGAAGCTCAACTGACCTTGGGTACAGACCTTCAGGGGATGGACTTGGGAAGGGGTTGTGTCTTTAACATGGCCACATATCCCTGTGACACAAACCTGGGCATTGGCTGGAGATCATTTTATAGGGCAGAAAAAAATGCAGTCATGGAGGATGGGGTGACTGGCTATGAAGAGGCTGAGGGAAACCCAGATGGTCTGGTCTCTCTGAGCTCCACACCACGGCCCAGTTCCCCATCCTGAGCTCCCTGCCCCTGGAGGAGAACAGAGAGTACAGTGCGGTTAAAGTAGGTGTCTATCAGGAGCTACAACCTCAGGCCAGGGTCCTCAGGCCTGGAGGAACCAGGGTGTAGCTCCCAGTCTTCTGGTGCCAACTCTACCGTTTCCTGCCTGTGCTGAGGACAGTCTCAGCTCAGTTCCCTAGATTCTCCGCTGTAGCATGCATGGAATCCCTACTTCTGACCCAGCAAGGCCTAGGCCTCCTAGTCTCTCTCCAGGGTCTACTTCATTCTCCTGGGAACCTGGTTTCTGGAGCCATCAGTTTTGCCTCTTTTCCAGTGACAAGCGGTTTTCTGCTCTGGGATTTGGAGCCCGGATCCCTCCCAAGTATGAGGTAGGAGAGCCCTGGGCTGGGACCCCTTCTGCCTAGGCCTTTACCTCCCCAGGAAGGACTGTGTTGGGTATAAGAACCCTGGTTGCCCCATTCCCTTTTGGGATGGGCGTGGAGGGAGGGGAGACCCTGGCCTGTGGGCCAGAGACTGACTGTCAACCCCTCAGAGGATGGAGCTGCAGGCATGATGCATGTTCTTATCAGAAAGTGGCAGTTCAACTTCTTACATAGATGCTGGGATTTATTGCTTAATGTACCTTAGAAGATGCAGTTATTACGCATCCAGACACTAAAGTAATTGCCAAACATGAGTTTGTCTGTCTGTCTGCCTCCTTCTTGGCTTCCTCTTTCCATGGAGGTCTTTCCACACGGGCCCGAGAAGCAACAAACCAGCTTCCCCCAGTAAGTGGGAATCAAGCTGGTACTGGGAAAGTCCTGTCTGACTCTTGTCCCTACCAGGTGTCCCACGACTTTGCCATCAATTTCAACCCTGAGGATGACGAGTGTGAAGGTAGGAGCTGGAGGTGGGTTTGGCATAGCGCTGCATTGGGCCAGGCTCACCCCTCCGTTCCCTACAGGAATCCAGGGCGTGGTGGAGGCCTACCAGAACTGCCTGCCGAAGGTCCAGCTCTACGGCCCCACCAACGTGGCACCCATCATCTCTAAGGTGGCCCGCATGGCAGCAGCTGAGGAGAGCACAGGAGAGGCTTCTGTAGGTGACTGGGGACAGGGACTGCATGCCGCCAGCCGTGGCACCAGTTAACTGTGTCTGTAGTTGTGATGAAGCAGTTAGCTGGGTAGAGTCCAGGGCAAAGGCACTCAGGCGGTATGGGGTGGGATGAGGGACGGGGTCAGGTTGCCAGCTGGTAGCTCACTCAAAGCCCCAGGCAGTCCGATTTTTTAGTTCGGGGAAAGAACTGAATGAATCGCTTCAAAGTCAGCCCTTGGCTATCCAGGGCGGACACTGGTGTGCCTCAGTTTACCCTCTGTCCCTCTGCACCTCTGCAGGCATCAGCTTTCTTTAAGGCGTCCTCAGTGTGTACATTTTCCTCAGGGTGGTTTTCTGCTCTGTGTAGCCCTCTGCGTGTTGCTGAGACACAGCTGGCCTGCTGCTTTCTCTTAATTTTTCATTTTGAAAAAAAAAAATTGTATTTACAAGTGACCAGACTAGCACGTGACTTCTGGCCATCCACTGGGTCATAGTGGCTACCAGTTTGCCCCTTTCTTCCTTCCCTTCTCCCTCCCCTCTCCCTGGTCCCTTTTATCCTCTCCTCCTTCCCATCCCCCTCCTGCCAACGTCCCCTTCATGTATGTATGTATGAAGTGTTCTTCTGGACTATTTAAGAGGCTATAGCTTAGTATGGCTTCCTCCTCATTGCCTATGTCTGCAGAGTGGGCTTGGTGCACATCCCATGTCTGCCAGGGCACGGAAGGCAGCTCCTCCTGCTATCTAATCCTACCAGGTCCACATTCGTACCTGTCCCCAGATCTCCCCCAGGTGTGGTCTGATTTGGACTTTGCTTGTTTCCTTCATCTTGACCCCCTCCCCCATCCCACACACATACACAGACTCTATTGTGACCCTTCAGACTCCACTGGAATCCCCAGACTCTGGCCATGGGTAGTCCTGCTGCCCAACAGCACTCTGAGGGGGAGGAGGGTATAGAGAGCAGCAGCCTTGTCAGGGCCTGTTACACACTACCGGCAGTGGAGCCCTCTGCAGCGCAGGCTGTCAGGATTCCTCTGTGCTCCCGGAAGGAGCAACTCCAACGGATATCATCCTGGGCTCTAGGCAGTACTGTCCAGAGTGGACGGATATGGTGAACCAGTTTGTCTTCTGATGAGCGTACCTTCTCTTTTTTCACAATAACTTTTGTGCTCTTTGTTTTCCTTGGAAAAAAAACGTTTTTAAGACTTGAGGTCTCATAATGTTTTCCCAAAGTCAGGAAATTGCCAAGTGGGGCTGCTGAGGTGCAAGTCTGATGACCTCAGCTTGATTCCCGGAATCTGCACACAGGGAAAGGAGGGAGGCAGAAGGGTTGGCCCCTGACCTCCACATGGGCATGTGTGCATCACACAGTGATAATCTTTAAATTTTTTAACTTTAGAAATTAGAAATTGCAGCCAAGCAGTGGTGGCTCACACCTTTAATCCCAGCACTTGGGTTGGGAGGCAGAGGCAGGCAGATTTCTGAGTTCGAGGCCAGCCTGGTCTACAGAGTGAGTTCCAGGACAGCCAAGGCTACCCAGAGAAACCCTGTCTCGAGGAACCCTGTCTCAGAAGAAAAAAAGAAAGAAAGAAAGAAAGAAAGAAAGAAAGAAAGAAAGAAAGAAAGGAAAAAAAGAATTGCAAGATGATCCCCTACACTTTTTTTGTTGTTGTTGTTGTTTTTGTTGTTGAGACAGGGTCTCTCTGTGTAGCCCAGGCTGTCCTGGAACTCACTCTGTAGACCAGGCTGGCCTTGAACTCAGAAATCCACGTGCCTCTGCCTCCCGAGTACTGGGATTAAAGGCATGCGCCACCACAACCGGCTGATTCCCTACACTCTTAATCAACAAATGCCCTCTTGTCCCTTGTTCCTGAACTTAAACACTTTCACTTTTCACCTTGAGTTAATCTGAGACTTAGAGGAAAGTCCCAACAACATGGCCAAGAGCTCTGTCATATTCTCTTCTAGAGCTGTTTTGTGTCACGGTGGCTGGGCTTCAGTTTACTTATGTTTTGAAAAAAAATTGATTTAACTATTTTGTTGTGATAAAATACACACATACAATTGAAAATTTATGATTACAACTATCTTTAAATGCCCAGATGAGAGGTCTGAACACATTCCTGCATTTTGCAAATGCCCTGAGTTTCAGCTCTTCTTTTCTTACTTCACAAGGAAACTCTATACCTGCTTGCTTATGTGTTTTGACTGAATGGTGCTTTTACACACCTCAGTTCTGCATACACATGCATTTTGTGCACGTATGTATGTGCACACACGTGTATGTTTGAGAGAAACCTTGTTCTTTATCTCAGGCTGACTTAATCTTGCAATGTTGCTGCCCTAACCTCCTGGGTGCTGAAATCACAGTCAGCTTTATTTTTTGTTTGTCTCTTTATTCATCTGTAGCTCTGGCTAGCCTGAAACTTTCTGTGGAGACTAGGCTGTTCTCGGATTTGCAGCAGTACCTTGTGTCTGCCTCCTGAGTGTTGGGGATTCAAGTATGAGCCCCTGCTGGCTAACTTCCAGTGAATTCTCTGTTTTTGTTTTGTTTTGTTTTAAACTTTGCCTGTATGTATGTAGATGGTTGTGAGCTTCTATGAGTGCTGGGAATTAACCCAGGTCTTCTGGAAGAGCAGTCTGTCTCTTCAACCCCAATTGTCCAAGCTTTTAAACATTTTTTTTTGAAATATTTATTACACACGTCTCTTGCCTGCAGGCATGTATGGCTGTGCACCATGTGCATGCAGTGCCCACAGAGGCCAGAAGAGGGCGCTGGGTCTCCTGGAACTGGAGCTACAGATGGTTGGGAGCTACCATGTGGGTGCTGAAAATCAAACCTGGGTTCGCTGTAAGAGCAAGCAGTGCTCTTAACCACTGCGCCCTTTCTCTGGTTCTCTTGTCTCTGTCTGTACTTCCAGCCTAGAACTCAGGGATCAGCTTGCCTCTGCTTCCCTAGTGCTGGGATTAGGTGCACACCACCACATCTGGCTGGGTATTGTACTTTTTTTTTTTAAGATATATTTATTTATTATATGTAAGTACACTGTAGCTGTTTTCAGACATACCAGAAGAGGGCATCAGATACAATTACAGATGGTTGTAAGCCACCATGTGGCTGCTGGGAATTGAACTCATGACTTCCTTCTGATGCCTCCAGCAATATTACATACTGCTGATCCTCACGGACGGTGTGGTGACGGATATGTCGGACACTCGAGAGGCCATTGTGCGTGCCTCCCACCTGCCCATGTCTGTCATCATTGTTGGGGTGGGCAACGCTGACTTCACAGATATGCAAATCTTAGACGGGGATGATGGAGTCCTGCGTTCCCCACGGGGCGAGCCTGCACTCCGAGACATCGTCCAGTTTGTGCCCTTCCGTGAGCTAAAGAACGTAAGTGGCTGGAAGGGAGGGGGTGGCATTGAGAGTTGGGCCCTGGGGGCTGTCCCCACTGCTCTGTGCATGCATGGCCCCACTGCTCCGTGCATGCATGGTTTCCTTGCTCAGGATATGACCCCCTCACTGGAAGAGCAGGCCCTGGGGATGGCTTCTAGTCAGTCTCCACTCTGACTGCTGCCTGAGCAGTGAGCTTCTGACCCTAAAATCTATGACACAGAGAAGGCAGTGGGGGTTCTGTGGACCTGGGACACAGCGCCCCATGCCCACTCTACAGTAAACATCTCACCCCTTCACCTGTCTCTTTGTGCTGTGTTGGGAGAGATGTCCCCAGCACAGACATACTGGGGACAGTTGTAGGCACCTCCATAAGCTAACACTAGGACAGTCTAGGGGCTCGGAGGTTGCATTTCCAGTCTGTGTCCTTAGTAGCTCAACTGACTGCCAAGTCACACGTCCCTTAAGTAGATTTGAGTCCTAGGACTGTGACCCAGATAGGGAGATGAGGACATAGAAGGCCCTCAGATGTAACCATGTTCTCTCTGAACCCAGGCGTCCCCCGCAGCACTGGCCAAGTGTGTGTTGGCCGAGGTGCCAAAGCAGGTGGTTGAGTACTACAGCCACAAGGAGCTGCCTCCTCGAAGCCTTGGCGCCCAGACTGGAGAGGCTGCTGCCAGCTCAGCGCCATGAGGATGTCAGGGGAGGGAGCAGTAGGTCCGTCCATCTATGGCATCTCCCGTGCCCCCAGAAACCCTCAGAAACTGATCACCCAGCCCTGCTCCTGTGTTCTGCTGGCCTGCATCAGTGGCCTGGTCCCCAACATGAAGAGATCTAGACCTTGTGGCTTGACAGAAATCAGCAGCTCCCCCAGGTCCAGGCCTCCCTGCACCCAACAGGCAAGGAGCAGGGTGTTCTGAAAGAACTGGGGCTGCAAAGATGCTCTCCCCTCTTGCTTGAGGTCACTCTCCTGTCAATCATAGCACCACTTCAGAAGAGCCCTCAAGCCCAACTTGGCCTAGAGAGATGGGTGGGCTCATGCCTGTCATAATCCTGGCAGCTCAGCTATGGAAAGGGTGGTGAAGGGGTGGTCGACCTGGAGAACCTTGCCATTTGATCGTGTGGAGAGGAAGTACCCCAAGCCTTGAGGACACCCATATCTGGGCACTTTGTCCCCATAGGTTTCTCTGTCCTGTCTGGTGCCACTCCAACCTGTGCCCATACCTGGGGCTTGCGGGGCCTGGGAGGCAGCTTAGGGTGTAATAAAGTACCCCTCATTCTCACAGCCTGTGCCTTTCTTGCTTCAGGGGATCCGATGTGAATGTCCCTAGAATCAGGCTCACCAGGTCACCCACGCCAGTTGGGATTGTGGCCCTGGGCTTTAGGTGGCCCCCGCAGCTGATGTGTCAGGGAGAAAAAAGGATCACCAATTAATTTGTCTTGCGCTCAGGACTCACCAAGTACCACAAGCTGAGGGCAGCTTCCACCTGTCTGAGTGGGGGCGGGTTTTTAATTGAGATTTCCTCTCAATTATCTTGTCTGAGAAAAACAAATTGTCCCAACCCCGAATCAGACCCACCCACCTATCAATCTATCTATCCACTCTGGGGCTATTTTTAGCTACTGATTCATCTCCTGTTAAGCCCGGATAATAGGCATCACCATGGTAACCTGGCTATGATTCCGGAAGGGCCGGTGGATGTTGGTCTCTTTGGGGACAGAGAGGACACCAGAGAATTGTACCTTCCATGGATATATTGGAAAGGAGACACCAGCAGGGTGGGAGGTTGGGGGCCCAGGGTGTCAGCCACGTCTGACCCAGTCCACACAGTGCAAGAGCCTGACAGTTTTTAGATTTGCCTGGGTTCTTCTCTGGTGAAGCCAAGGCGCCTGGGATCCCAGCAGCAGCAGCAGCAGCAGATGGAAGAGAATGGAGGAAAGGTTTATGCATGTAGAAGAGTCAGTGTGGAGGGCTTGGGATAGCTGCTGCCTGGAGGGGTGAGAGATCACAAAGCAAGAAGAGGGTGAGTTTCTCCCAGCGCTTGAGGAACCTGGTCCAGAAGTGTGTCCTAGACTCTCACCTCACAAGGAAATCATGGCTCGGATTAGTGGAGGGACTTGCCTGGGTCAGGCGCTGGGTGGGGGCAGGGCCAGTACACCCTCGATTGGCGGAGTTCCTGTGTTCAGCCCCTTTGCTACTTTAAAGTGTGTGCTATATGATCTTGGAATCCAGGGGAGCCTGTGTGAGACAAAGCCAATGAGGCAGATAGAATGTGTTCCTAGATGCTCGGGGAGACTTCCAACCTAAGCTGGAGCCTCACTCTCCAGCAGATAGCGCGGGAATGACTTGGGTGAAGAATTTCCAAGTTGGCTGAACTAGGGGTCCTAGAGTGGCCACAGGCCCCACAAGCCCACCCACTGGGACTGACCCTGGAGGTTGACTCAAGCTATGGGATCAGCCCTTTCTCCACAGGCTCTGTAGAACTGGAGGCATTTGGGTGATCCGCCTAGCCAGCACCAGCGTTTAACAGCTGTGGACTTTTAACAGCTTTTGGCCTGAGATGGGGGCCTCTCCATCTGAGGGGGTCTGATCCTTGTTCCTTGTCTGCCAGAGACAAGTATGGCTACTTAACAGGGCTTTGAGTGTACCACTGAGGGGTAGGCTTACATTCTGTCTTTTTGAACTTGGGTTCCAATGTCACTTCTACAGCTAGGTCATTAAAATGCCAAGTGCTAAGTGATCTCAGAACTCAGAAAGTGGATATGTCAGATTTCTGTAAGTTCAAGGCCAGTCTGGTCTACATAGGAAATTCTAGGCTAGCCAAGGCTACATAAGAGGACCCTGTTTACAAAAACAAAAACAAACAAACAGAAAATGTTGGGTGGTGGTGGTGCACACCATTAATCCTAGTACTCAGGAGGTAGAGGCAGGCAGATCTCTGTGTTCAAGGCCAGCCTGTTCCAGAGACTGAGTTACAGGACAGCCAGGGCTACACAGAGAGACTCTGTCCTGAAAACAAAAATAAACAAAACTCCTACAAATACCACATACTGTCCTGCTCAGTTGAAATATTAGCCACCAAGGGGCCACCATGCCAAGAGTGGCCCATGGCCGGTGTCATGAGAATAAGTCTCCAGCCCCGGTGAGCTTCTGTCCTGTAGTAATACATGACTAAATGGATAAATGACCTCAGGACCCCTTGTGGTCCCCCTCTCTCAGTTAGCTGAGATTCAGCCCTGGCTGGCTGCTGTTAAGAGAGGAGAGACTTCAGGCAGAGCCACATAGCTGCCTTACTGAATCGACTGAGAGGATCCGTTTCTTATGCTCTGAGCGCTGCACTTCAGCTCGACCTGCCGTGCACTCTGATGTAACAGTAACATAAAGACTTTGGTAGGAGGTGGGGTGGGTGGTGGTCAGTCTGATTTGTGGTATCAGTTTCTTAGTCTAAGGGGACAGCCAGCTTCTGAAGGTCCCTCCTCTGTGTTCTAAATGTGTTCCCCCCTCACTGTCCCTCCTCCAGAGCCCCCTGGACCTCGGAGGCCAAGCTCTACCTGGCTGGATTAGTGCCTCTCCTGCTCCTCATCCAAGCTAGGCTGAGATGGAGGGGGTGGGAAGGACTAGCCCCGTCAAGGCTGTTCTTTCCCCTGCTGCTGAGAGGAAGTGCGGGCAGGAACCTGTGACTAAGTGCCTGTAATTGGTGTGGGGGCTGAAAAGCTGTCAGACAAGCCCCATGCAGTCCGGCCAATCACACAAGAGCTGTGAGTGAAGCCCGTTCCCTTCGCCACCTGGTCCTGTCCTGTCCTGTCTGTGCAGGGCCCTTATGGTGGGCAACCAGCCAACCCTAGGGGTGTGTCTTCCCTGCTCCCTCCCCTCTCTCTTCTAACTCTTTTCCCCCCTCCTCCTCTCACCAGATCCAGTGCCTGTACATGGTGGAGTATCCCTCCCTCCTCAGAACTCCCTAAGCGTTTGCTTAAACATTGCCCGCTGTGTTGAGTTCTCACAACAGCCCCACGTGATGGCCTCCTGTGAGTGCTTGTGTGCGTTTCATGGAAAGGGGAGCTGAACTCAGAGAAATGCAGCGTTTAGCCAAGAATGCACAGCAGAATTTTGAGCTGGGCCCTTCGTGCTTGACTCCCAGGTTTAAACAGAGCTTTGGTTATGTATGCAGGTGTGTTCAGGCATGTGTCTGTGCACGCACAAGTGTGTGTGCGTGTGTGCGCACATGTCTGTGTGTTATTTTACCATGTGTCTGAGTGTGCATGCGTGGGAAGGGCCGCACTCTCCTCTGTTGCTTTAACTTTTTTTTTTTTTTTTTTTTTTTTTTTTGGTTTTTCGAGACAGGGTTTCTCTGTGTAGCCCTGGCTGTCCTGGAACTCACTTTGTAGACCAGGCTGGCCTCGAACTCAGAAATCCGCCTGCCTCTGCCTCCCGAGTGCTGGGATTAAAGGCGTGTGCCACCACGCCCGGCTGCTTTAACTATTGAAGCCTCTTCCAAGACTCTCCCAGTTGGCCTACTCTATGGGGCTTTAACCTAACAGGAACATCCAGATTTAGAGAGGTTATTTGCAGGGTCTCGGTGAAGCCTGTATCTCTCTTGAACAGGTATGTCACTGTGCCCAGTTTGTAAATGAGCACTGGGGCTTGAAGGCCAGTGCACGAGAGAGCTATGCCCCTTACCACGTGCATGAAAATTCAGGCATTAGGTGGGTGCGTGGAGTTTGCTGTGGGTAGCCTCACCCCTAGAAGGTTCCATTTTACAAGTATACGAGAATCTCAGACAGAGGAAGTAGGGTAAGAAGCCATCTGTTCAGGGTGCCAGGAGTTACATGTCGTCCTCGTTTTAGGCTGTGGGTGGGGGAACTGATGGCCAAGGGTTAATGGGCTAAATCCTCAGAGTTACCAGTGTCAACAGAATATCCCTGAAAAACAGCCCTGGGCTAAAGGAGGTGGGCAGGGCTGTGAGGCAGCAGGGGGTCCTCCCTTGTTCAGGGCTCTAGCTTTCAGGCATCTACTTCAGCAACCAAGATGAGACTTGGGGACATGTCCTAAGACACCTCCAGAGCCAGCTGCTTCTCAGTGTTCTCTCTCAGCCAGGGCCACAACCCTGACCCTGGCCAGGCCTGAGGCCTAGACTTCAAGGTGATCCTTGGTGGGGTTTCAGGATAATAGATCTCAGTCATCATGTGAAACAGAGGGAGAGAGACAGAGAGACAGAGAGGGAGAGAGAGAGAGAGACAGAGAGACAGAGACAGAGAGAGACAGAGACAGAGAGAGATACAGAGAGACAGAGACAGAGAGGGAGAGAGAGAGAGAGACAGAGAGACAGAGACAGAGAGGGACAGAGACAGAGAGAGATACAGAGAGACAGAGACAGAGAGAGATACAGAGAGACAGAGACAGAGAGAGATACAGAGAGACAGAGACAGAGAGGGAGAGAGAGAGAGAGAGAGACAGAGACAGAGAGGGACAGAGACAGAGAGAGATACAGAGAGACAGAGACAGAGAGGGAGAGAGAGAGACAGAGACAGACAGAGAGAGACGGAGACATAGAAACATAGAGAGACAGACAGACAGACACAGAGAGAGAGAGAGAGAGAGAGAGAGAGAGAGAGAGAGAGAGAGAGAGAGAGAGAGCACTCCTTCTGGCTCACATAGTTTCCCTTTTTTCCTAGACTGCATTGCGTAGTCCAGGCTCCTGGCCCTAAAGGAGAGTCTAGCAGAGGGTCAGTATGTCCTTTAAGACTCCACTACACTCCCAATTCCAGTCTCTATTACCAAGAGAGCCTGCTCTTACTGTCTCAGCTCCATCCTAAGTCCTTGGGGAATCATCTAAAAAAACCCTGGGCCCATCCTGGATCATTAGCTATTGTGGCTCAGGACAAGTGTCTGTGCCTCTTTGTGGTCTGGAGCACCTCCTGGGAGCACCCTGGTGCTACTACTTCCCCAAATGGTCACAAAGTCACCGATTGTTTTGCTGGGCTTTGGACCTTATGTGCATGGAATCTCCATACGCGTGGCCCTCTTCTCACTGGCCTGTAGCGTCCAGCATACGTATCTCTCACCCCACGGTAGGAGGTTCCCCCTCCATTGCCTCTGTGCTGTGCATCCTTCTCTAGCTAGGGGGCTGCTCTGGACGTCCCTATACTCAGTTTTTGGAGGCTGGCCCGCTGGCCCCAGGGTGAACACAGTTCATCAGGAGGCAGGGCCCATCCAGAACCCTTGCCACCTTTTGTGCCTTCTTCTCAGCCCTTCTGGGCATGTGGCAAGTGCTAGGACTTGACTTTTATTTCTTTCTCTGCTGTTGAGATGCAGTGCTTCCAGGCCACTGGGGACTCCTGGGTTTTTCTTGTTGTTTTGAGACAAGGTCTCACCAAGTAGCACTGGGTGGCTTGGAACTCTCTATGTAGACTGTCTTAGTCAGGGTTTTACTGCTGTGAACAGACACCGTGACCAAGGCAAGTCTTATAAAAAAACAACATTTAATTGGGGCTGGCTTACAGGTTCAGAGGTTCAGTCCATTATCATCAAGGTGGGAGCATGGCAGTATCCAGGCAGGCATGGCGCAGGAGGAGCTGAGAGTTCTACGTCTTCATCCAAAGGCTGCTAGTGGAAGACTGACTTCCAGGCTATTAGGATGAGGATCTTAAACCCACACCCACAGTGACACACCTACTCCAACCAGGTCACACCTATTCCAACAAGGCCACACTTCCAAATGGTGCTGCTCCCTGGCCCAAGAATATACAAACCATCACATAGACCAAGCTGACCTTGACCTCCCAGAGATCCATTGGCCTCTGTCTCCCAAGTGCTACTAGGGATACAAGTGTGCTTCACCACATCAGGCTGTTTGAGCCAGAGTCTTATATAACCACTTACTATGTAGCTAACGATGACCTGTGGCTTCTGATCCTCCTATCCCTTCCTCCCGAGTGTCTGGATTCCAGGCATGAACCATCGTGTTAGGTTTCATGAATGCTTGAGATCATATTTGGGGCTTTCTGAACACCAGGCAAGCATCTCAGCGACCGGGTGACATTCCCAGCTCATGGGGTCTTTGGAAAAGTCACCTGTTGTCATAGGAACTCCCACTCTGGGACACATAGAAGGTCCAAAGTCAAGGCTGCTGCTGCTGTGTTTGCAACCATTATAAATGGCATCTATAATGAAGTCTGGGGGCAGTGCCCCTGGCTGTGGCCATTCAATTGTCCTTTAAGTACGAGGACTTGGGCTGCTAAGAGCAACCCCACAACAGACAGACCCTCCTTGGAGAACTCTTATGTAGTTCTCTCTCTCTCTCTCTCTCTCTGAGATAGGGTCTCTCTACATAGCCCTGGTTGTCCTGGAACTCACTATGTAGACTAGGCTGGCTTCCAGAAGTTGTAGAGTCCTTGCTAAGTGTGTGTGGATTCCTGGCTTCAGTGTCCAGTGCTGCAAGCCACCTTCCTTCCCTCTGCAGGCAACCCCAGTCCTATGTGCTTGATGCCTCCACCCTTGAGCTCCTCCTACCCATGGGCACTGGCGTGGAGGCATCCTGGGCTCTTGGCTGGACTGCTAAGAGCCCAGATCTGCATCTAAATGTTCACCCAAGAAACAGCGAAACAGAGCTTGGTGCTTCCCTGCCTCTCGCAGGATAGGCTCTACCTTTCTCTTCCAGGGCATCTTCCTTCCCAGTTCTCTTGATGTCCCCTGGTCTGAGGCAGGCAAGCTGGGCTTAGCTTTTTTATTTTTAAATAGTATATATATATATATATATATATATATATATATATATATAGTAGCTGTCTTCAGACACCCCAGAAGAGGGCATCAGATGCTATTACACATGGTTGTGAGCTACCATATGGTTGCTGGGAATTGAACTCAGAACCTCTGGAAGAGCAGTCAGTGCTCTTAACCGCTGAGCCATCTCTCCAGCCCCCTGGGCTTAGGTTTTTTTTTTTTAAGATTTATTTATTTATTATATGTAAGTACACTGTAGCTGTCTTCAGACACTCCAGAAGAGGGCGCCAGATCTCGTTACAGATGGTTGTGAGCCACCATGTGGTTGCTGGGATTTGAACTCCTGACCTTCGGAAGAGCAGTCGGGTGCTCTTACCCACTGAGCCATCTCACCAGCCCCATGGGTTTAGCTTTTGACCCCAAGATTCCGAGGGTGACAGCTCACAGTCACAGTACTCTAGCTGCCTGCCTCATACTCTGTACTCCCTCCTTGTAGACCATGGCTGGGGCTGAGCCGCGGATATCTGTGCCACAATGTTCCTGGCATCTGGATACCTTCATGTTCCACAGGCAAAGTGGGGGGAGCTTCCAGATCTGCAATCAGACCCCGAAAAGTCTGCATTCTCATGTGGCCTCATGGATTCTCTTGGCCTGGTTGGAGTAGGTGTGGCCTTGTTGAAGGGATAGATGTGTCACTGTGGGGGTGGGCTTCTATGCTCAGGCTATGTCTGGTGTGACACAGTCCTGTCCTGCCCAAAAAAAACAAAAAAACGAAAAACAACAACCCCCCCCCGAAACAACAACAAAAACAAAACAAAACAAAAAACCCCACAAGGGCCCTTTCCAATTGCTGAGCCAAGGCCCAAGGGTCTAGAGAGGGCTGTTCTCATCGCAGTGCGTGAGCAGACAGCTGCTATAAATGAAAACAGGACGGAGCTCTGAATCAACCGGTTCTGGAGCCAACTCCTTGGATCAAGTCACTCCTTGGCTCTAAGCCAGGGATGGATTTTTGTCATATTGCCATTAGAGTATTCCATGGAACTCAGGCAGATGGGCAGTGCACAGAGATGGAGAGGATGAGAAGGGACTTTCTGCCTCCACTTGGGTCTCATTATGCCCAGTGCTGCCAACCCTTCTTCTCAGAGCAGAAGCTTGCTGCTGTGCACATGTGGCTGTGATGGTAGCCATCTTGGAAGGCAGCCCACATACTCTGGGGGCCCCAATGAGTGGGCAGAGACCTTTCCCATTACTTGGGTTTGTTGGTGTTTGTTCCTAATGCTTGCTTTGGCTTCTCTGGTCCAGATTTGATCTCCTTGGGAACCCCACAGGCTCCTCCCGCTTTTCTACATTCTTTATCTTTGCCCTCTGGAAAAATGATCCTGGGGTATAAGGTCTAGGGAGTCTCATCTGGAGGTTCTAAAGAAAGTTTTGGGACTGCAGCCTAGTAAAGGGCCAAGCTCTAGAGAAAAAAGAGGGTCCCGGGGGTCTGTGTCCCCTTTTTTCCCTAACTTCCAAGGTAAAGGGTATAGTACACAGGTCTAGGCTGAGGTTGGGACAGAGTCTGTACAACATGAATCTGAGCTTTTATTGCTAGACCAGGAACATAGCACAGGATGAGGACAGGCTAGACCAGGGTCGTAGCACAGTAGGAGGACAGGCTAGACCAGGGTCGTAGCACAGGAGGAGGACAGGCTAGACCAGGGTTGTAGCACAGAAGGAAGACAGGCTAGACCAGGGTTTGTAGCATGGTGGGCCCATGTGAATAGGCTAGATGGGTCAAAAGGGTCAGTCCATGGTCCAGGGGAGGCAAAGGCCAGAGTCACCCATCTTGGACTGATAGACAGCGTTGAACTTCTCATTCATCTCAGGAGTAAAATATTCCTTCCAGTTCCCCACAACACCTAGAGTAAGGACAGATGGTGAGAGTCAGGCAGGGAGAGAAGACAATATACCACAGCTAACTCCTGAGAGCTTCTCCATCACCACATTCTGAATTATGTCCTGTAGGAGGCATGCAAACCTCCCATCTGGTACCTGGGAACATGACTTAATTTAGAAATAGGTTAAGAGGAGAGAGGCCTAATCTAGTGACTGGTGCCCTCAGAGTGTAGGAGTAGATCCTGGGGTTGTTTGAATAGGAATGGCCCCCATAGACTCATGTGTGTGATGCTTAGCCCGTAGAGTATAGCACTCTTAGGAAGTATGGTCTTGCTGGAGGAAATGTACCACTATGGGAGTGGGCCTTGAAGTCTTCTACGCTCAAGCTATGCCTGGTGTGGCACAGCGTCTCCTCCTGCAGATCAGGATGTAGAACCCTCAGCTCCTCCAGCACCATGTCTGCCTGCACACCTCCATGCTTCCCACCATGATGATGATGGCCTGAATAAATCCTCTGAAACTGTAAGCCAGCCCCAATTAAATGCTTTGCTTTGTAAGAATACCTCTCCGAAAGTGCCCCAAACTCCATCATTGCCAACTCTTCCAAAAGAGACTGACCTCCATTGTTAGAGGCAACAATGGTCAAGCATTGCCTGAGCCCAGCAGCGCCCACGCAGTTCTGAAGAAAGAGTAGCAGAAAGGTTCTTCTGCCTGAGTACCTGTGGTCATGGTGCCTCCTCACAGCGATGAAACCCTAATCAAGACAGAGCCTAACAGGGCAGTGGTGGCGCACGCCTTTAATCCCAGCACTCGGGAGGCAGAGGCAGGCAGATTTCTGAGTTCGAGGCCAGCCTGGTCTACAAAGTGATTTCCAGGACAGCCAGGGCTACACAGAGAAACCCTGTCTCAAAAAACCAAAAAAAAAAAAAAAAAAAAAAAAGACAGAGCCTAAAGTGATGTAGCCAAAAACTGTGAACACAGGTACCACAGGAGTAAAAGAGGCAGGAAGAAGGGTGGCCCAAGGATGCTCTGACCTTCAGGGCTGTGGGAGAACTCCCCCTAGTCTGTGTACTTTGGATGGCAGCGAAGGGATGTGGTCATGTACACCTATGGCTGCCCCATTCTGGACCAAGCTAAAACCTTGCTGTTTACAGATTTGGCTACGGGTTGGGGGCCAGTGTCTGGTTTCATGTACCCTGAAGACCTGCCCTGAGGATTTGTCTTGTTGGAGATGGTAAGGACAGTTCCAAGTATTCTGACTTTTGAGAAAGGCAAGGCCCAGTTTACACACAGGCCAGAGGTCCCCATGCACTGAGGGGTTTTATCAGGAGCAACGGCAAGGCGCACTCTTAGCTGCCATGAGGATCCACAGGCCCCTCTCTTTTCTACATCCAAGCATCCCACAAGTACACAGGCAGAGAGACCTTTTCTACCATCCATTCTTCAGAACTGGGTGGGCGGGGCTGGGCTCAGGCCGTGCCTGTACATGTTACCTGTAACAATGGGGAAGGTCAGTCTCTTTTGGAAGAGCTGGCAGAGATGGCGTTTGGGGCACTTTCTGAGAGGTATTCAGAAAGTTGAGTGGCTCTGGGAGGAGTGGTCTGAGACAGGGCTGTATCCTGGGGTCAAAAGGAGACCCCTGTGAAGGCAGCACCAGAATAGAATGGCACAGGGGCTGGGGATGTCCTCAGCATCACACTGATACTGTGGAGGAAAGAGGAAGTCCAGGAAGCAAGTAGACTGGGTAGGCTGGGGGCTGTTATCAGATGCAAAAGGATGGGGGTGCCAGGAGTAGGGGCTGACGCCTTTAATCCCAGCACTCAGGAGGCAGAAGCATGAAGATCTGTGTGAGTTTGAGGCCAGCCTGGTCTACAGACTGAGTTTCAAGACAGCCAGGACTGTGTAGAGACCTTTCTCAAAACCAAAACCAAAGCCAGGCGTGGTGGTGCACACCTTTAATCCCAGCACTTGGGGGCAGGAGAGGGGGGCAGAGACAGGCTGATTTCTGAGTTTGAGGCTAGCCTGGTCTACAGAGTGAGTTCCAGGACAGCCAGAGCTGCACAGAGAAACCCTGTCTCAAAACACCAAAACCAACCAACCAACCAACCAAACAACCCAAAACATACATACACAAAAAAGGGGTAGAATGGTCCCAGGATGGGCAGTGGGTATTTGGATGGAGGCTGGGAGGGAGGCCTACCTTTCCTGAGGAACTTGCTCTCGCTCTGGTCTATGATCTCCTTGGACAGCAGGCTGAAGTTGACCATGTTGCTCTGACTCATGAAGGAAAAGCTGCTGTGTTCCAGGATGATATCCTCCTCTTTTGGCCCCAGGGGGCGCCCCAGGAATTCACTTAACTTGCGGATGGTACAGCGAGGTTCCTGGACCCAGAGGAATGGATACATATTGAAGACATTAACACAGTACAAGAAGGGACGAGAGAAACAATGTAATGATTTAGAGCCCATTGTGCTCTTGCTATGGTTCCAAATCAGTTTCCAGCACCCACCCTGTAACTGTAGCTCCATGGGATCCAACTTAAATATCAATATAGACACAAATATACACTTAGATAAAAATAAAAACAATCAGTCGGGCAATTCCAGCACTCACGAGGCAGACTCAGGCAGATCTCTGTGAGTGTGAGGCCAGAGTGGTCTACAGAGTGAGTTCTAGGACTGCCAGAGCCACATAGATGCCTCAACACATCCCCCAGCATAGAGCAGTAGATAGCACAAGAGACTCGAAGTGTTGACAAACATACTCAATTCAGCATTAGCTGTTATAGGAAGTAGCTGGAGGGGCTGGTGAGATGGCTCAGTGGGTAAGAGCACCCGACTGCTCCTCCAAAGGTCCAGAGTTCAAATCCCAGCAACCACATGATGGCTCACAACCATCCGCAACGAGACCTGGCGCCCTCTTCTGGAGTGTCTGAAGACAGCTACAGTGTACTTACATATAATAAATAAATCTTAAAAAAAAAAAAAAAAAAAGGAAGTAGCTGGAAACAGTATAAAATCAACCACAAAGGGAATTTCTTTGGGCTATGTCTCTACCACAGCATATTTCAGAGTCATAAAGAATGCATGGGTGGGGTGTTGAAGAGACGAGACGGCTCAGCAGTTCAGAGTGCTTGTTCTTGCAAGAGGGACCAGGTTCTGTTCCTAGCAGCCACACAGAAGCTCAGAGCTGTCTGTAACTTGAGCAGTATCAGGCCAACACCACCAAGAGTATAAAAATCTTAAATAAAACCTCAAGTATTAATATATCTCTGTGTTTGGATCATGTTGTATTTTACATTCAGAAAGTGTCACATCTTAAAAGAATTCTTTTTTTTTTTAATTGAGCTTTAATTTTTAATACCAAGACACATTTTGTTGGGAAGGCCTAGACCTTGGCCAATGTGAATCTATTTATGATCGTTTTTGTTTCCCTTGTTTTAATGTCTTGAGGCCAAACCGATGCTGTCTGCTGGGGGGCAAATGTGTACAGTTTCTGAGGCCCAACAGATCTTGGATTCCTCCAAATCCCTAAGCACACAGAGCATCAACAGCTGGAGCCGAAGCTGCAGGCAGAGAAAGGTCAGCTTTGTGGGTGGAATTTAAAACATACTGTGAAGAAGTAGATCTCATCTTGTTATTCTGAGTTAGAATCTTGCTGTTTACACATAATATTGGAACAGCTCAGAGAACGCCAGGTTCTCCAGCATCGCGCATGCAGTTGCTGGCTGTGCCAGGGTGGGCTGAGTAAGCAATGGTGAGGCCTGTCTGTTCCGTTAGAAAGTGCAGGGGCTGGAAGGAGGATCAAATGAAGGGCCTGAATCCATGCAAAGCTGCTCGGAGGAGCTCATTTGTGTCTCCAAATGCAGTCGGTCGTGAATCAAAGATCACACTGATGAATAAATACAAAAGTAACATCAGTAGCCAAATGTATACATAGCTTAAGGCACAGGGGGAGAAGAGAGGGGTCGGCTCTCTGTCTCTACCCTATGGGTTCCAGGGACCAAACCAGGTCAACAAATGTCTTTATCCACTGAGCAATCTCATTGGTCCCTAAATTCTTGTTTCTCAGTGTGCCTATGTATTTGAGTCTCTCTCTGTCTCTCTCTGTCTCTGTCTCTCTGTCTCTGTCTCTCTCTCTCTATGTGTGTGTGTGTGTGTGTGTGTGTAGGCCAGAGGAAAATCTCAGGTGCCATTCTTTAGAGAAGCCCATTTTCTTTTATTGAAAGGTCTATCTCCACCCTTCAACTCACCAAATAGACTAGGCTGGCCAGCCAGGTGAGCTACAGGGATCTGCCTGCCTCTGCCTCTCCCTCTTGTTTTTACCAAACCTGGCTTCTTTACCTGGGTTCTGGGGAATCAAACGCAGGCCCCTGTACACATACTAGGAACACTTTACCAAGTTAGCTGTTTCCCTAGCCCCACAATATTAAAATTGTAAATGTATGTTAAAAAAATTCCTTGGGACTGAAAAGATGGCTGTGTAGTTGTGAGTACTTCTTCTGGAGAATGCAGGTTCAAATCCCAGCACCCACATCAAGCAGCTGAGAGCTCCCTGTAACTCCAGCTTCAGGGGATTCAGTGCCTTCTTCTAGTCCCCACTGACACTGGATGATACACACACACACACACACACACACACACACACACACACACACAAATAAAATAAATGTAAAACAATTCTTGAAACTCAGGTTGGAAAGATGACTCTGAAGTTAAGACTACTCATTGCTACTCATTGCTCTTGCAGAGGACCTGGGTTCGATTCCCAGCACCCACATGGTGGCTACAACTATCTATAATTCCCATTCCAGGGGATCCAGTGCCCTCTTCTGACCTCCTTGGGCACACGCATAGTCCAGACATACATGAAGACAAACAGTGATACACGTAAAATAAAATTGCTTGAAACTCCTACCAACGAGTCTCACAATGGCTGTTACTTTTGGAAAGCTGCAGGCAGGAGAGTATGTCTGACTCAGGAGCGGCTAGGAGTTCTGAGGGCACCAATATCGTTGGCAGTCCTGTCTTAGAAAAACAAGCTTCACCGAGTATTCTGGAAGAGCTGGGGACGCCACGTGCCAGGGCTTTGACTGAAAGAGATGGCCTGTTGGATATGTGGAAAGGGCGCCCACCTGGTGCATCTCCTCATAGGTGACAAAAAGCAAACTTAGGTCCTTCTGCAGACTCAGCCACCCCTTCACATGGTCAAACCAGGAGCCGAAGAAGCCTGAACCAAGAGGAAACAGAGAAGGTTCTGCAGCCCCAGCCATGTGTGGCTGGGCTCCAGGAGGAGCAGGGTGACCTCAGAGCAACTGGAACAAAGAAGCAAGGCTGCCCACCAGCTGGGGGACCAGGGGGGCTCTGAGAGCCACCTCAGTCCATGAGACTCACCTGTGCCCTCGAGAAACTCATCCACAAAGTCCTCAAAGGAGCTGGGATTGGGCAGGAAGCCGGCTATTCGGTGGAAGTGGAAGAAGGAAACAAGGACATCCTTGGGGTTCCGGGCCATGTACACCACCTGGTGGGCAGAGTCCTGAATCTCAGAGCTCTGAGCTCCAGGATGTCCCCCTGCTGCTCTTACTTTAAGTAATTGAGCCTGGGACCCCAGCTCCTGTCTAGAAGAGGGAAGAGTTGTGCAGTGCTGGCCTGTAGGCCCCACCACAGCAGTGATGAGGTGGACACCAGGCATGGACCATACCTGATCCCTGAGCGGCTGTGGGTGGAGTCCTGTATGGCTGGTGAATGGGTGGCCCATGGGGCGTGTTTTGATTTATTTATTATTACAGTTTACATTTTTATTGGGGGCGGCACTGTTCCTCATTCCCTCAGGTTCTAGGCAGCTTGTGGGCACTATCACCCCTCAGGGTAAGTGAGCACTGCCTATCAAGGCTCCACCAGAATCTACTGCCGGGAAGTCTGGTGTAGACCTGTGTCTCCAAGGCACACTTGAGTTTTTCTAGGGCCTTCCTACCAAGTTAGGAAGGGATCTCTCTTCCCCATGGACAATGAGTTAAACTGCTTGACGCATGCGCCCTCCTCCTCCTGGTCAGGGCAGCGCTGCTGGCCGGGGGCAAACTCCCTGCTGTGTAGACCCTGCCTCCCCTCCAGCCCACGTCTGCTGTTGCTGCTGCGATTTTTACCCACCTACACGTATTCCATGCCCATCACCCCAGGAGTCGAAGGTAAAGCCTTTAGACCCCCAAAGCCTGACTTCATCTTGGCTCTCGTGAGATGCTTAGGAACGTGAAGGCGCCTGTTCCTTACCTTGGCCTTGGACTTCATCAGAGCTGGGGACAGCCATTTAGCGTTCAGGTGGGAGGTGAGGAGCCGAGGCCAGGAAGTGTTCCGCTTGGAAAGGAGGCTATCGAAGGAGATTTGCTCTATCCAGGGCATGCGGGCCCAGGTCGGGAGGTTGTGAATGGGCCACAAGTGACCCTCACAGAAGAAAAGACTCAGAACCTGCTGCATCCAGGTGGTACCTGCAGGACCGGGGCGGGGCAGGTGTTGGGGTGTGGCTACTTTTGCCTAAAACATTCCCGGCTTTTCTCTCCCCCCGCCCCCCCCCCAGAGTAACAGATGTACTGTGTGCATCCCTTAATCCTTGAGAGGATTCGGAAACCAGCTAGGTGTGTGCGCAGACCACAGAACCCAAACCTGGTCCAGCTGAGAAATCTCCCACTCTTCCGTGTTCCTTACTCCGGTTGAGACCTTAATCAATATGTTTGTTTGTTGACAGGGAGTCTCTCTCCACAGCCCTGGCTGTCCTGGTTCTCATTATGTAGATCAGGCTGGCATTGAATCTACAGAGTTCGCCCTGCCTCTGCCTCCCGAGTGCTGGGATTAAAGGCTGGAGCTGTCATTCGGTGAGCTTTTATCTTCCTTATTTCTGGAACGTTCTGTACATGAGAACGCAGGGGTTTCCTAGACCCTCATCACAGCCACAGCGAGATAACTTCAAATTAGGGGTTTTCTAGAGAACTTGGGCTTTCTCTACAACACCCCCCCACTTCTGTTTTCTCTCCTCCTCCTCTCCTTGGGGTCCTACAGGCAGAACCCAGCCATGTGTATAATTTAAGCCTGAACTCTACCACTGAGCCAAATCTCAGCCACTTCCTCCTTTCTTCCTATGCCTTTACTACAGGACTGCCTGCTGTGGCAATGCACCTAAAATCCCTTCCCTGCATTCCCACCTATGGGTTTTCTTTTCTTTTCTTTTTGTATTTGTTATTGTAGAACCCTCGTTTTCAGCGTTGCTTTCTGTCTTGCAGCCCCAGGACTTCACTAAGAAGTTTGTTTTGCTTTGGGGATAGCATCATGAAGCCCTAGGTTTTTGTCTGTGCATCACAGGGGAAGTAAAGGAAGATAAAAAAGAAAGAGAAAAGTAAGAAGCTTTGGAAGAAAATCACAAGTCTTGGAACTGGAGACATGGCCCAGTCGTTAAGAACACTAGTGGCTCTTCCAGAGGATGTGGGTTCAAATCCCCGAGTGGCAGCTCACAACCATCTGTAACTCCAGTTCCAGGGGGTGTGACAACCTCTTCTGGCCTCCTCGGGCACCAGGCATTTACCATAAAGACAAACATGTACATTTTTTTAAAAAAAGCCATACATTAAACTTTCTTAAATTAATAAACGACAACAAGCAAAGCGGTGGTGGCACACACCTTTAATCCCAGCACTTGGGAGGAAGAGGCAGGCGGACTTCTGAGTACGAGGCCAGCCTGGTCTACAGAGTGAATTCTAAGACAGCCGGAGCTACACAGAGAAACCCTGTCTCAAGAAAACTGGAAAAAAATTTAAAAATTAAAAAAGCGATAATGAAGAGTCTTAGTTATCCTCATGGGCCCCAAAGCAACTGTGAGGTGCAACAGCAGAGAAAAGCTCCCCCCCCCCATCACACCAGAGAGAGACCAACAGGAAGGAACCAGTGAACAACAGCAGAGAAAAGCTCCCTCCCCCCCCCATCACACCAGAGAGAGACCAACAGGAAGGAACCAGTGAACAACAGCAGAGAAAAGCTCCCCCCCCCACCACACCAGAGAGAGACCAACAGGAAGGAACCAGTGAACAACAGCAGAGAAAAGCTCCCCCCCACCACCACACCAGAGAGAGACCAACAGGAAGGAACCAGTGAACAACAGCAGAGAAAAGCTCCCCCCCCACCACACCAGAGAGAGACCAACAGGAAGGAACCAGTGAACAACAGCAGAGAAAAGCTCCCCCCCCATCACACCAGAGAGAGACCAACAGGAAGGAACCAGTGAACAACAGCAGAGAAAAGCTCCCCCCCCCATCACACCAGAGAGAGACCAACAGGAAGGAACCAGTGAACAACAGCAGAGAAAAGCTCCCCCCCCCCCCATCACACCAGAGAGAGACCAACAGGAAGGAACCAGTGAACAACAGCAGAGAAAAGCTCCCTCCCCACCACACCAGTGAGAGACCAACAGGAAGGAACGGGTGAAGGCTAAGTGGGAAGAGCGTCCCCGCCTCTGTGAGGATGTGGGGGTGGGCTGGGCAGATGGAGAAGCTTCTGTCCTTAGACAGGATGTCTTAACTAAATAAACAGAGCAGCTCTCCCATGTTAATCTGTAAATCAAACTCAATTCCAATAAAAATACCCTCGGGTTCTACAGACTTAGGCAAGTCAGTGCAGAAATTATACAGAAAAGAAACACGCAGCAGCCGGGCCTCAACACAAGTGGAGCCCAGTGGGGGGAAATGTCATGGCTCCCGCGGGCAGCCCAGGGGTAGACTCAAGTGTGGTCATGAGTGTGGTGCAGGACAGCTGCTCTGGGTCGACAGAGTAGCTAGCCATTTGGCAAAACACAGCATGAGAGCTTACTTCACACCACACAGGAATAAACCAAGTGTGAAAATTGCAAACAATGGACAAATTCTTTAGTTTCCGTTGCTTTGTTTTATTGAGATAGGATCTCACCATGTAGCTGTTCTGGAACTTACAAACCAGGCTGGCCTCAAACTCCTAAGATCCAAGTGCACCAGACTTGGTGGCAGATGCCTTGGTAGCCTCCATACAGTGACTGTCCCTAAGTACAGCGCAAAATATTAGTGACCTCCCTCAAGCTCAGAGGCAAGCAGGACTAGGTCTGACAATACTTGCTAGCCAGCACGCTCGCTTGAATCCAGAATGTTTCTGAAGGGTTAACATGTTAGAGACTGAAGAGATGGGGACTGGTGGGAGGTCTTTGGATGATGGGGAAGTGTTTTCTGAGGTAATAGCGCCCCAGTCTCTTCCTTCTTTTGAGCAGGGTCTCCTGATAAACTTCTGATTCTCCTGCCTCCACCACCTGAGTGTCTTTTGAGTGCTGGGATTACAGACATGTGCTGCCTGCCTTGCCTGCTTCTTGTTTGTTTCCGGGCCTCAAACTCTGGGTCTTGCCAGTGCTAGGAATCATTCTTCCAACTTCCTGTATCCCTAGTGTTTCTCTTCTCTTGTTCTTTATATCTGGGATGGACCCAAGGGCTTTGTGCACAGCATGTGTGTGCTCTGTCACTAGACCCTAGTCCCTTTCACTTCTCAGTCATAGTGAATTTGCTCTGCCAAGTCCTCTCTACCCTGATGTGCCACAAGACCAAAGCCATGGTACTCCTGGGTCATGGACTGGGATCTCCAGAACCATGAGCCAACGGAAACTCTCTTTGCCTTGACTATTGGGGAGATTTTCTAAAGAAAGGGAAAACTGACTCACACTCACCGAGTGCTAGCTGTCAGTGTGGCGGGGTGAATTAGAAAGTTCCTACTGCCAGGAGTAGTAGAGCATACTTTTAATCTCTTGGGGAGGTAGAGGCAGGAGGATCTCTATGAGTTCAAGGCCTGTCTGGTCTACAAAGCAAGTTCTAGGCCAGCCAGGGCTCCATAGTGAGACCCTTTTTCCAAAAATAAAGAAAAGAAACAGTTTCCGTGTCCCAACAAGACACATTTTCATTACCAAGTCTGGCAGTAACCTACAGTAGTGGTATCTTGTGTGGCTTAACAATTACTTGTGGCAACTGTAACAATTCTGTAACAGGTTGTGGGAACACATTCTCCCAGTCTTACTTTTTCTTTTGTAAACCTTATTATACAAACACCATAGGCTGGGTCAATGTGGCATATGCCTTTAGTCCTATCAGGGGTAGCTGGATCTCTTTTGAGTTCTAGGTCAAACTGGTCTATATAGTGAGTTCCAGGTCAGCCATGGCTGCAAAGAGAGACTCTGTCTCAAAACAAAACAAAATAAAACAAAACAAAACAAACTTGAAAAACCCTGTAAATAAATAAGTAAGTAGAGCACACACCAAGATCAGTGGCAGCACCCTGCCATCAGTCATATCTTCCATCCATAACCTAGTGCCTTTTTTTCTCTGTGTCTCACCTGGCCCCAGGCTGGAGATTGCAGTTTGTTTCCCATGACCACAAGGGCCACTCTCTTCCTTTGTCCTGTGGGCAGTGGAGCTAGAGCGGGCACAGTTTGAGGGGGCACAGGCCACCCTACTACCCTCCCCAAAGGACACTCAAGGCCAAGCCCAGGACTTAAAGCTCCACTACCTTTTCCATGTTGCTCGGCGACCGATCTCACTCAAGGTAACAGCAAAACCAGCTTGGATTTCTTCCCTCGTTTTCATCCTTTCACAGATTGCTTTTCCCCCACAGACCTTGGCAACCTGAGACAATTTCTGTCTTTTCCTTATTAAGTTGAAAATGTGTACCTTTTCAGGGAGGGAAGTACTTTCTGGCTTTTCTGTCTGGGTTGGACGGCTCAGGTGCTCTGGGGCTTGAGGGCTACGTGAACAGGAGTACTGGGTTCTGTGGCCCTGGATTTGATAACTGGGAACTTTGATAAGAGATCAGTGGTGGCCACTACAGACGCAGCATGGAGAGAGTGGAAAAGTCACGTCCCAGGCTGGAGGAAGCGGATGGTGAGAGGTTTTCCTCACACACTTTAAGACAGGAGTTAGTGATTTCTAGAACTTTCCCTTTAATATTTTTACACTGAATTTGTGTAACTAAGATCACAAACAAGGGGAAAGGACTGTGTGTAAGACTTAACCCTATCAGGGCAGTAGTGGCACACGCCTTTAATCTCAGCACCTGGGAGGCAGAGGCAGGCAGATTTCTGAGTTCCAGGCCAGCTTGGTCTACAGAGTGAGTTCCAGGACAGCCATAGCTACACAGAGAAACCCTATCTTGGAAAAAAAAAAAGACGACATTATCAAGGAGATAGGAGACATGGATGTAAAAGACCCCAGTGAGAGTTCTGGGATCACACAGACCCGGGCATGAGTGGCTTCTAGGGAACACTAGGGCTTTTCACCTCCCTGCCTTATGGGCAGGTACACTTTAGCCATCCATTGCGTTTATGAAGGTAGGCTGAGACTGGCTCTGTGCCACTGGAGCAGGAAGGTACGGGTGTTCCTGAGGGCTGGGTGCTGCTCCATTCTACAGCTCCTGTCAGCCTCTGGGAGCTTGGGAAGGATACGCAGCTTCTACAGGAGTAGATGCAAAAGCAGGTTTTCTGCGAGGGGGGAGGAGAGACACCCACATCCCCTTGTGCTCTGCTAAAGCAAGACCTGGCCCTCAGCAGTTGGATGTCCACACGGTAGCCTGCTCAGGCCTCCATTTACAGCAGATCATGAGTGGCAGGCACCTGTACGGTGCTAGGTGTGGTGTGACCAGGATGTGGTCCTGGACATGGAGGCGGTGGTCAAGCATCTTCCTGGACACCACCGTCACCGCCACCATTACCACTGTCTCCTCCCATACAGCAGTTAGACAGGTGAGATGGTTCAATGGGTAAAGAGGTTTGTCACCAAGTCTGATAAACTCCCCTGAGAACTACATGGTAGAAGGAGAAAACTGACTCTTGAAAGTTGTCACCTGACCTCCGTACATCACGTACTGTGTCACAGTGTGTGCTGGGTGCTGAGTGGAAGTGATAGAAACATTTATGGCATTTTACTGGGATGACTTGGTCCTAGTCACTTTTTTCCCTTTTTTTGCCTATGATATTCTTTCTAATATATATTAGGGGGAGAAAATCTTATAGATCACATCTGGAAATTCTTTCCGGCTAATTTCATTTGGTCTTCTCAACATGTCATTTAGTAAGGTAGCTGTAGGCTTCTGAGAATGAAGCACACACACACACACACACACACACACACACACACAAATAAATAAATAAATAAATGTTCAGATAACCACCAAACCAGTGGCTTTCACCAACGCGCCTCATCCTGTAGCTCTGGTATCAATGCGCTAATGGGGGTGGTATTGCAGAAGATGCTGTTTCCTCACGATCTTTCCCTTTCCAGCTTCTTGGGGCTACCATCTTACTTCCAGACCATCTCATCCAAGGGCGAAAGCATCACCGTAGCACTGCCCCATCTCTCATCGGTCCCCGCTCCTGTCATCAGAACTCCTTTTATGTCTGAGCCTTACGCACCATTCTCTAGGGACACTGTGATGACACTGGGCTCCTTGATCCATGATGATCTGTCTCAAGGTCCTTAGTCTCATCATGACTGCAAAGTCCCCTCTGCCCCATGCGCTCGCATACCGTGAGGATTACATTATGAGCATGTTGGGGCTGCTGTTCAGGGGATGGCAGGCAGGGATAGACAGGAGGTTAGGACAGCCCTACATCTGCCAGGAAGGCATCAGATGCAGGAATGTGAGGGCAGGGCAGAGAGGAAGAGAGGATCCATTGTGGAAGAGCTGACCTGAGAACACCCGACTCCTACATGCCAGCTTCCTGCTTGGTTGTGTGTCCTTAGCCTACCGCCGCTCTTCCTGCAGAGTACTGGAGGGCCCTGGTCTGAGATGGACACTCACTGTATGAATGGTCGGGAGCCTCCTTGGTGTGTTTGATGCTATAGTGACCCCACCAGGCAGAGGAGGGAGATGAGGCAGAAAGAGGGCACAGTGTGATTCAGATCTTCAGAAGCCTTCCCAGGAAGGATGGCCAATGAACTGTGAGGATACTGGCCAGAGAAGTAAGAGGAGCAGTCGACATGGGCCTCTCACCTAGCTCCTGGTGGCTTTGAAGAAGTATTAAAAAAGTATAGCAAAGTAAAAACAAAATTCGAGGCTTTTGGGCCCAGGCTTGGGAGTGTAGCCTTTGTGGCTTAGTGCTCCAGGTGCTGGTCATAAAACAGATAGCTACATTCCTTCCTCCACCTACCCGCTTCCTGGGTTCAAATCAAAGAATGGCACCCTGACCATTACTGGAACCTACAATGCAAATGTGCTATCTTTAGGGGCTCTTAGATTGTTAGGGGTTCTTAGAAACTGTCTTGAGAGATAACCTGACACTTGTGACTTTATACTTCCTTGTGACTCTTAACTGGTATTTTTGGTATTTTCCAACAACGCCCTCCCCACCTCCTTGAGTTGTGGTTTCTTCCTTTAAATACCCCCTTACTCAGCTACTCGGGGCGCCATGGTCCTCTACCCCTGTGTGGTGTATGACCATGGGCCCTAGAGCGCTCTCGAATAAAAATCCTCTTGTAGTTGCAACAAGATCGTTTCTTGTGGGTGATTTTGGGGTGTCGCCTCTCCTGAGTCAGAACGTGAGGGAGTCCTCATGTTGTGGGTCTTTCATTTGGTGCGTTGGCCGGGAAACGCGACCACCCCTCACACCCAAGAACCGACTTGGAGGTATGGGGATCCCCTCTTGTGTGTGTGCCGGCCGGTGTCTCTGTTTTGAGTGTCTGTTTTCTGAAACGAACATTGGAACATGTGCTTGTTGTGCTGGGTTATTTGTGTCTTGGTTTTCAGGTTGCGAGATCGTGGGTTCGAGTCCCACCTCGTGCCTTGGTTTTACACCTAGCAGAGTGAGGGTCTCCCTTTGGGGGTCTTTCAGCTTCCCATGCATGTCTGCAGTCCCTGTTGTGAGCTCCCTGAGGGGAAACCATGGCACCTAATAAGTACCACTTTCTGGTTTGTTAGTTTGTTTTTTGAGCCAAGATACCTCTGTGTAGCTCTGACTGCACTGTAACTAGTTCTGTAGACCAGGCTAGCCTTGAACTCATAGAGATCTGCCTGCCCCTGCCTCTAAACTTCTAGGATTAAAGGAGTGAGCCACCACATTCATCTCTCTATTGCTTTCTAATGGAATGTTCCAGAGCATTCAAGCCTTAGCGACGGTCTTTCCAGAAAGCCTATCTGGCCTATTCCTCGCCTACACAAAGCAAACACTCCACCGGGCTGTGCCCCAACCCATTTCTCTACCTCAGACATCTGAAAAGGAGTTTTGGCCCTGGCCAGAGAGGAGGGTGCTCCGGGAGTTGTTCGGGTGTCTACTCCCCTCAAGCAACCACACTTTCCTGGGGTCACCTTCAGAGACAGCAAATCTTAGAGAGCTCAATAGGAATGGAAGGTCAGGGGCCCTCCCTTAGCTTCTCTGGCTTCCAGTAGGGGCAAGGTTATCACCTTTTTATTTTTAGGCCAGACAGAACCAGTCTAAGAAAAAGCAAACCAGAAGAGGTTCTTCAGAACAGGCATGGCCCTTCCCGTCCATCCCGCCTGGGCCCAGTTCAGGGACACGTGATTCAGCAGGGTATCTTCCCAATACAGGCCAGAACCTGCCTGCTCTGCAAGGATGGGCAGATGGTCGGTTCCCACCCCTGCCCACATACAGGGACAGTGACAGCCTGGATCCAGGATCCCATAGCTCTGCTGCCCTATCCTTTAAGATATACTGAGGCTGGAGGCACAGTCTGATAGATCTCAGCCCACCCACTGCATTCTTTCTGGTGGGAAGCCCAGCCCACAGACCAGGCCCCTGGGTAGATATGTTAAGATGTGAATGGAGGGATCTGATCCAGGGAGTAGGAGGGGGGCGGGGCAGGGCTGGAACTTGGGACAACTATGCAGGGTGGAGGGGAAAGGGGGTCTGGTGTGAGGGGAAGACTGTCAGGAATGTGGAATATAGGAGGGTTGCTTGGCCCTATCTGCTGAATTGCTGATTTACCTAGGTCACTACAGTCCAGGTGGCCCTGGTGGCCAAGTCACATGAGGCAGATCTTGCTCTCAGTGGCATTGTGTCCTAGCTGGGCTATGTCCAGGAGACAAAAGCAAACTACCCACTATGTGCCTTATGGATTCAGGTTGGGGAGGATGGTTATGCAGGGTCTGCAGCACTATGCTGCTACCCTGAGCACACTGGAGGAGAGTAGGCCAGGCAGGCTTACGGGATTAGGGAGTTCCTGTGCCCCACATAAACATACTTCACTGGGGTGATGTACACCATTCACCCCAGCATGATTCAGGACAAGGAAAAGCTTTGTCCCCCAAGGACCACACGCCTAAGAATAAAGCCGGATTCTCAGCACACACCCCATATCACCCCCCAGCATTCCTCCCATGGCCTCAGAAACACGTTTAAGCAAGTGCAGAGAGATTACAAGAAGCTTGTGTGAACCTGACCAAGGTACAGGGGGAGAGGGGGGCTGCTGGTACCCAGGATACCCTGCGCTTCTGAGGCTATTAGAAAGAGGAACAACCAGCCAAGGAGGCTAGTGAGGGGCTTCATACAGCTGGTACTGACTCAAGCCAGAAAGGCAGCCCTACAGCTTATATCAGAGTCCCAGGTGACAGAGAGGGCCCGGGTGTCTACAGTGCCGAGAAGGGGACTGAGGCACTATGGGTGGCAGGAAGCCCTAGTGTTGGATTGTCCAGGGTCCTTGTCCCAGCCTGTCTCTCACCTGATTTGGGGAATGTTACCAAGAGGATGTCTGTGTCCTGGAACTGGAAGGAGCAAGCCGCTTTCAGGGACTCTGGGGTGTGTATGAATCCTGGTAAGCGGACGCCATCGAAGATTTCAGTGGTGTTCATGCGCTCGGTCATGCTGGTGCTGTGCGGAACGGGGCTGGAGGTGAGGAAGTCTGTTACCCAGGGCCCAAGCTCTTTCCAGTAGATACAGACCAGTCTGCCATTCCCTCATGAAAGTGTTGAGATAGGTCCACACCCGGTGGCTACTGTTATTGCTCTCAGGCATCATCGCAGGACCATCTTAGAACCTTGGACAGACTTGTCTGTCGTCTGGCCCAAGGAAGGTCCCAACCCTATCAGAGGATATAGACCTCTGTGCTCTGGCCTTGGAGTGACAGTGACATCTGTCTGGCCTTGAGAGTGTGGCTGGTTGCTTGCAGAACTCTGCCCTAGCCACCAGCTCTTGGCCATCTGTATGCAGGGCTACACCTCGACAGCGAACTCGTGTGGTTGTGACGGATCATGAACATCCTTGCGGACTTGAGAGCTGCTTGTCTCGGTCTCAAAGCGTTGTGGAATCAGTATCCAAAGGCCCCATCTAGAGAGCAAGCAGCTCCCACCCACAGCCCCCCTCCAGTCTTGCTCTACAGCTGCCCAGACTGGGCTGACAGGAATGTTTCTACTGAATCCTGGAGCAGCCTCCGACAGAAGCCCCACCTCCCCTGTTTCCTCGGGATCCCCTACTTACCACAAAGTCCTTCTCCACGTGTGGTACCTGGCTGTGTGCACGCAGCTCAGACCTAGGAAATGTGGCTCAGGCTCTACTTGGGCACCTCCAAAGAGGCTCCACCCTAGAGTTGCAGGACCCTGGGGCATAAGACTGCAGGGTGCCCCGCCCCCAACCAGACCCATTTAGGGGAGGGGCTGGGAAGAGCGCCCCCATAGGCAAGCAATAAGTGGATAATCTTTGGGACAGAACCTATTTTTCAAGCAGACTAAGGTGCTCAAAAAAAAAAGCTTAACAGTGTCTGAGAATGACACAATTTTCCTGTTTCAACAATTCTCCCCTGTGAAGCATTCACTGGCCAGGAAGGGCCAGGAAGGGGCCAGGAAGAGGCAGTGCACCGTCCCTTTCTTGTATGCTGACAGCAGAAGGCAGCTTTCTCTACCACCCTAGGACCCACCATGCAGTTTATATAATTTTGACATTTGTGGTAAGATACAGTACGATCAGCTCTGACAGAGTACGTCCATGAAGACTTTTCCATCTTCTCCTCCAGCTGCCAACCAGCAGATTCCCTTGCCTCATCTTCTCATTAGGCAGCTGCCAACAAGCACGAAAATGTCTCACTGCCTACAGGGCCACTTGCAGCAACCAGAGTCCAGGAGATGTGTATACAACACAACAAAACTTCTTCCATTTGCTTAGGAGATTTGCGTTCATCCGTTTGGTTGGTTTGGGCTTCTGGTTTGTTTTGATCCATTTCGCTGCAGGGGAGTACCCAAGGGTCCTCATCCCCTTTGTCTTATAGGTAGGAAACTGTCAGCGTTATCCACACACACCCACAGAGCACACGCTGAGCCCGGTGTCTGCTTGTCCTCCCCTGTCCTTTAATGTGTAACTCTGGTCCTCATCCTTCTTCTCAGCTTCCCCGGGAGAAATCAGCACACGCAACCCAGAGAGACTCCAGCCAAGTTCTCCAAAGGTTCAGCTCAAACGATTTCACTAATTCACACACCATGTGACTACCACAGTCACGACTGGGACATATAAAACAGTTCAGGTCAGGCCTCCTTCTTACCATAAACCCGTGTCCTCCCCCGATAAGTTACACAAGCCTGTCATCACCTCTTGTTTCTTGGTTGTTGCACGCCACAGGATGCACGGCCTTGTGTCTGGGTTTGTTCCCTCCTCCTTGTGGTGTTTACGACATTCATCCATGTCATTGTTTGTATGGACAGTTCTTCCACACGGCTGTGTTGTGTTGAATAGCTAAGTGTTCACCTGCTCACCGTGTGTTTATGGACATCAGGGCTGTTTCTAGTTGTGATAGCTTTCTTTTTTGTTTGTTTGTTTGTTTTTGTTTTTTCGAGACAGGGTTTCTCTGTATAGTCCTGCTGGCTATCCTGGAACTCACTTTGTAGACCAGGCTGGCCTCGAACTCAGAAATCCACCTGCTTCTGCCTCCCAAGTGCTGGGATTAAAGGCGTGCACCCCCCGGCTGTGATAGCTTTCTTTCTTTCTTTCTTTTTTTTTTTTTTTTTTTTTTTTTTGTTTTTTTGAGACAGGGTTTCTCTGTGTAGCCCTGGCTGTCCTGGAACTCACTTTGTAGACCAGGCTGGCCTCGAACTCAGAAATCGCCTGCCTCTGCCTCCCGAGCGCTGGGATTAAAGGCGTGTGCCACCACGCCCGGCATGTGATAGCTTTCTTGAAGTGTGATTCATATAGAAGAGCTGAAGATGGGGCTCAGTCAGAAGAATGCTTACCTGGCATTCAGGAACCCTGGATTCAGTTTCCGCCATTGCACATACAAGGTGGCATACATGCCAATGCACATACATGGTGGCATATGTGCCATTGCACAAACTTGGTGACATATGCCTACAATCCCAGCATTCGGGAGGTAGAGGAGAGTCAAATATTTAAGGTCATCAGCTATACACTGACTTTAAGGCCAGCCTGAGCTACAGGAGACCCTGTCTCAAAAGCAGTGGGAGATTAGAGAGATGGCTCAGCAATTAACAGCACTTCCTGCTCTTGCAGGGGACTTGGATTCAGTTCCCAGTACCCACATGCTGGCTCACAACCATCTGTAACTCCAGTTCTGAGGGGTTTATGACTAGGACACTCTTCCGGCCATCAAAGTCACTGCCCCAGGTGGCACAAATATGTACGTGCAGGCTAAACACTCACACATGTAAGTTTAAAATATTTTTAAAAGATTTAATTCATATAACTTCTGTTATGGAATGAATATGTGTATCCCACCCCCAAATTAAGATGCTAAACTCCTAATCCCCAGTATAATAGTGCCAGGAGGTAGGTCTTTGGGAGGCAGTAGGCATAAAGCCTCCTGCGTTAGTTGTGAGTGGGAATAATGTATTTATTTGCTTGCTTATGGGTATCTTTACACAGTTTTTTTTTGTTTTGCTTTGATTTGCTTTGCTTTTTTGAGACAGGATCTCCCTATGTAGCCCTAAAACTCAAACCCCTCCTCAGCCCAGGGAGTACCAGGATTACAGGTGTGCACAATGAAGCCAGAACATTAGTGCCCCTTAAGAAGATGCACAGGGCCGGGCGTGGTGGCACACGCCTTTAATCCCAGCACTCGGGAGGCAGAGGCAGGCGGATTTCTGAGTTCGAGGCCAGCCTGGTCTACAAAGTGAGTGCCAGGACAGCCAGGGCTACACAGAGAAACCCTGTCTCGAAAAACCAAAAAAAAAAAGAAGATGCACAGGAGGGCTGGTGAGATGGCTCAGCGGGTAAGAGCACTGACTGCTCTTCCAGAGGTCCTGAGTTCAAATCCCAGCAACCACATGGTGGCTCACAACCATCCGTAATGAGATCTGACGCCCTCTTCTGGTGTGTCTGAAGACAACTATAGTGTCTTACATATGATAAATAAATAAATCTTTAAAAAATTATTTAAAAAAAAAAAAGAAGATGCACACAAGCCGGGGCATGGTGGTGCAATCCCAGCACTCTGGAGGCAGAGACAGGTGGATTTCTGAGTTCGAGGCCAGCCTGGTCTACAAAGTGAGTTCCAGGACAGCCAGGGCTATACAGAGAAACCCTGTCTCGAAAAACCAAAAAAAAAAAAAAAAAAAAAAAAGATGCACAGACCTGCTGTTCCCACATCACAATACAACAGGAAGAGGTCATTTGTCAACCAAGAAATGGGTGGTTATGAGCCACCATGTGGTTTGCTGGGATTTGAACTCAGGAACGTCAGAAAAGCAGTCAGTGCTCTTAACCGCTGAGCCACCTCTCCAGCCCAAGACCCTGTTTTAAAAGACAGAGTAGCCGGGCGTGGTGGCGCATGCCTTTAATCCCAGCAGAAGCAGAGGCAGGCGGATTTCTGAGTTTGAGGCCAGCCTGGTCTACAAAGTGAGTTCCAGGACAGCCAGGGCTACACAGAGAAAGCCTGTCTCGAAAAACCAAAAAAAAAAAAAAAAAAAGACAGAGTAGTTAGAACCATTCATTTGCTTCTAAATATGCTGTGAGGAGACCCTTACCTCCTGTAGCCGAGGCTAGAAGCGAAATGCAGACTCATCCTTTGAGTGGGAAAAAATGGGATCCTGTGATGGACCGTGTGCAAAGGCTCAGGCAAGCTGGGGACACTGAGCTGCTGTATCAGGAAGGGCAAGGTCTTTCCACCCCCAGTGGAACTGACCTTAGTTGGACTTTTCAAAATACTGAGAAAAACAAGTTCAGGGAAAAAAGATTCACTTACAGTTGAGAGATTGCAGTGCTCAGAGCAGGCAGATGGTAAAGAACAGGGCAGTGCACAGCATGACAGCCAGGACAGACACACACACACACACACACACACACACACACACACACACAGGCAGAGCAGGGGTTGGGGGTGAACTTGCTTGTCCTGACTGCTCGTCTTACCTTTTCTCTTTCTTCCACCCAAGCTGTAAGTCTACGGGATGGCACTGCCCACCCTCAGGGTCTGTCTCTGCTCAGTTTGTCTTCCCTGTAACTAGATGTCAGACCCAGAAAGAGACAAAAGAGACCACAAGAAAGCATCCCACGTGCCCTTGAGGGACCACTGAGCAGAGATGAAACAAACTTTGGAAATAACTGATCTGCCTTGGTTTATGGAGGAAAGATCCACCCGTGTAAGGACATTAGAATGTCAGTGGACAGGAGTTATACAGGTCCTTGCCTACACACTCAGGGAGGGCACAGAGGACACCCTGGGCTTCACAGCTCTATGAGACATTAAGTCTGAGTATAGAGTCTGAAGAGCTCGGGCACTGACTGGCCCAGAAGGGCAAACAGAAAGGCAGAACAGTGTGGACATAGGTTATTGTGAAGAGACCCCTGGCTGAGGGCCTCAGTGCCTTCATCATAGAGACAGGAAAACCATAATAGCAAAATCTGGACCACTTTGTGTAATTTATAGTTGTTCAGGGGCAAGTGGACTGTGTTCCTGAACATTGTGACCTTAGACAGATAGTCACACTGCATAAACTTCACCCTTTGACAGATTGGTTGTATGAGGGATGAGAGGTCTCTCAGGCAACAGGTTTTGTAGCAGCCCATCATTAGAAACACCCCAATGGGGCCTGGCAAAGTGACACAAAATTTTAATCAATCAAGAGGCGGAGACAGGGGGATCATAACAAGTTTGAGTTCAGCCTGGGCTACAGAGTGAGAACTCGTCTCTGAAAACAAAACAAACAAGCAAAAATCCCAACACAAAATCGTTAAGTGGACAGGCCCCTGAGAAGAGGATCGTGGTCTCCCTGCCATCAGCTCACTGATCACAGCTGATGGTCCTCCACTGCACTGAGGAAGAGTCTCTTTCTTCAGCCTCTTGGCATCTTGTTTCTACTTGGAGCAATAACGGACAGTCGGGCAATAAACACAGACACATCGGTTTCTGTGTGGATCTGCACACGTGGCTTCAGGACTCCTGGAGGAACGCTGTAGTTGCACAGCTAAAATGTCTACTATGGCGACTGAGGAAGGTTTGTCCCGTCCTAATCCGTAAGGCTCAGTGTCTCAGAGCTAACTTGCAAAGTTCAGCTGGCAGAACAAGGCTCCAGCACCCTAGGAGGGAAGTGCCGGGAGCCTGGCCTGCTGGGAGGCCATCTCAAGGATGCTCACAGGAGGTGTGTAAGCCAACAGCTATGGAGAGCAGCTCCACCCTGGGCTGAGGACTGGTCTTCTAGTGCATGAGGGCTCAGAAAGGAGGGGATTGGAGAGAATGTTCCTGCCTGCCTGCCACCTCTTCTTTCTTCCTGGTCCTCAAGACTTCTCCTCTTACCCCTCCTCCTTAATAAAAGAACCCAGGGCAGAAGTGGGGTTAGGAGAGGTCTGGGAGGGAAGGCAGGTGGTGGGGAGGAGCCAGCACCTGAGGCCTGGGAGCTGAGGAGACTAGGAGGGCCTTTCTGGGGCAAATCTGTATATTGCTTGGGTGAGTGGGCTGGGGTCAGAGGATGGGTGGAGACTAGAGAAGTATTGTCTGGAGGGAGGAGTTGTCCCCATCTGCGGGGCACCACAGAAGCAGAGGTTCAGGGAAGGGCTCTCCAGTGGTTCTAGCGGGTGGGAGAGCTGTCTTGGTGATGGCCTGTTGTGGTCTGGTCGTCTTTTTCAGTGAGCCTTCACCTCTGCCTTTGGCTCCAGCTCTCTCCTCCGATGCCCTCTTTGCCTCTTCGTGTCCCCTCTTTGCTTTCCTTTAGCCTCTCTACCTTGTCCCTTTGTTCCCAATGCTTTCCTGGAAACAGTGGTTTTTTTTCCTGGAACCAGGTTGGTTCTCTCTGAGCTTGGAATGTTCTGTCTTCCTGGCAGAGTAGACCTGCAACAGTGGTGACACAAAACAGCATCAGACACATTCAGGGAATGGTCTTTGCGTGAAGTGTAAAGGCATGTCCTCCACTGAATCTTCTTTTGGTATTCTAAATCTAATGCTTAGGACCTGATGCTTGCAGTCATCTGGACTGGTTCCTTGTGAGGAGCAGGTGCGGCTGCTGCCCCAAGATGGAGCCCAGGACGTCTGCCAGGTCTTATGACCTGCGCCTGACTTCCTCATTACCTCAGACTTAGCCACATCCCAGCCGCCTGCACTGCGCAGATGCCATGCCTCGTCAGCTCGCCTGAGGTGTCAAGCTGACGTCACTTGCTGTGAACCAATGGACTGCCGTTAAGTGACTGGGGTGATTGGGAGGAGTCAGTAGGGTATTTAAGGCGCACCGGGGGTTGTTTGGCGGATTCCCGTTCCTATGCGAAGTGTTCCTGAATAAACCTGCTTGAAGAAGGACAACATGGTGTTGCGTCTTTCCTGCTGCTCAGGGTGGATGCAACAAGTGGTGGAACCTGTACGGGGATGTCTGCTTTACAAGAGCGCTGTGGGTCCAGAACTTCAAGAGGTCAGGGTAGCTGGCTGGAAAGCTCCCAGGTAAGTGGGACGATTCAACTTCTCTGTTAGAGACAATAAGGTTCCCGGATTAGGGACTATTGAGGTAAGTGGGACATTCAAGTTCTCGGTTAGAGACAATAAGGTTCCCGGTTAGGGACGATGAAGATAAAACAGTTATGGGTAACACAACATCAGGGCAGTCCGTTTGCCAGGCATTAAAAGGATTTGCTGAAAGTAAAAGGAATCAGGCTGAAAAAGGAGACGTTAGAAAACTTTCTAAAGGCAGTTGATCAGGTGGCTCCGTGGTTCCCTGTGTCAGGGCATCTTCCAGGGCCTAGTTGGGAGAAATTAGGGAAGGATCTGAAGTTTGCTGAGGAGTAAGGGGTCCTCGTCAAGGGGGTGCTTCCGGTATGGAAGTTAGTACGTAACTGTATTAAGGACAGGGAAAAGGTCGGGGCTGAGTTGCAGAAAGTGAATGAGGCTTTGAACCAAGTAAGAGAGGAGAGATCACAGGAGTCTGATGTAGAAAGTAGCTCTAGCGAGGGGGACCTGTCCGAGGATGATTTAGAAAGCCTTGCAGACAGTCTCGAAAAAGTGAGAGTGAAGGTTCAGCCTTTGGCACCAGGTGGAGCACCTCGCTCATGCTTGCCTATCCCCGGGTCAGTATCTGGATTGGAAAGCATTTTTCATAGAATTTGCTGGTGAGCAAGCAGCTCAGAATGCTGGGGCAGGGCGGGCCGCTTGGGATCAAGATATGTTACTGGGGCAAGGGAGGTTTGCTGCAGCCCAAACCAATTATTCAAGCTTATGAGCAAATTAGTAAGGTGTGTACCAAAGCCTGGAAGGTGCTCCCCAACAGAGAAGTCAGCGGCAACTTAACGAAGATCTTGCAAGGCCCTACTGAGTCGTTTGCAGACGTTGTGGCTAGAATTGTGGAAGTTGCAGGCAAGATTTTTGGGGATCCCGACACAGCCATGCCACTTGTAAAACAGTTGATTTTTGAGCAGTGCACCAAGGAGTGTAGACAAGCTATTATTCCTTATAAGAATAGAGGATTGGAGGTCTGGATGAAGGTGTGCAGAGAGCTTGGAGGACCCTTGACTAATGCTGGCTTAGCTGCTGCTGTAGCCCAGGTTTCAAGAGGAAAGGGTGATGCCGGAAGCACTGGATGCTTTCCATGCGGTCAACCAGGTCATATGAAGAGACAGTGCCCTCAGCAGGCGGGAGCAGGAAGTGCTTCTAGGCCATGCCCTGGCTTATGTCCCAAATGTAAGAAAGGAAATCATTGGGCTAATGAGTGTCGCTACGTGAAAGATATCAATGGACAGCCTATTCCTCACAGCGGGGCTCGTCCCGTCCAAAAAACAGACGGCGGGGCCCCGACCCCAGGGCCCTCAAATATATGGGGCAGTTTCCGAGAGGTGGCCCAACCTGAGAATGCCAATGCAGTGGAACAGCCCCGGAGAGCAACAAGAGGGAGTGCAGGGCTCAACCACTGTTCCACCGCCAGACTCATATTAACACCTCGGATGGGGGTGCGGTTGGTCGAGTCTGATTTTAAAGGGCCACTGCCACCTAATACTGTAGGACTCCTGCTGGGCCGTAGCTCCGTGACCCTTCAAGGGTTGGTTGTACACCCTGGAGTGATAGATTCAGATTATACTGGACAGGTCAAAATTATGGTTTCCTCAACACGGGGAATTGTAGCCATTTCCCCTGGCGATTGTATTGCACAGCTCCTCTTATTGCCAAGTTGTCTTTCCAAGTTTCCAGCTAATGATAAAGAAAGAGGGAATAGAGGATTTGGTTCTACAGGAGCCACTTCAATTTACTACTCCATGGACCTTGATGAGAGACCTCTACTTGTATTGCAGGAAGAGGGAAAAGCTATTTCAGGATTGCTTGATACTGGCACTGACCAAAGCATAATTAGCGTAAAGGACTGGCCATCAGCTTGGCTATGTCAGCAGTCAGAACAAACCCTGAGAGGCCTGGGCTATGCCCAAATGCCCGAAGTGAGCTCACGCCGACTCAGTTGGAAGGACCAGGAGGGCCATTCCGGTTGTTTTCAGCCTTATGTGCTCCCTGTTCCGATCTCCCTTTGGGGACGGGACCTGATGCAAGAAATGGGATATAAATTGACAAATGAGTTGCCTAATAGCCAACAAGCTCAACAAATTATGCAGAATTATGGATATCATAATTCTGGAAAAGGATTAGGGCCTCGATTGCAGGGCAGGAAGTCCCCTATTCCTGTGAGTTTGAAGAAAGGTCGTGCTGGACTGGGCTTTTCCTAGGGGCCACTGAGGAGGCCATCCCCATTACTTGGAAGACTGAGGATCCAGTATGGGTTCCTCAGTGGCCTTTGCCCTCAGAGAAATTACAGGCTGCTAAAGAATTAGTTCAAGAACAGTTACAGATGGGCCATATTCGCCCCTCTACTTCTCTTTGGAATACCCCCATATTTGTCATTAAGAAAAAATCAGGGAAATGGAGGTTGTTACCTGATCTTAGAGAGATTAGTAAACAAATGGTCATTATGGGACCTATTCAAAGAGGTTTGTCCTTACCATTGGTGCTTCCAAAAGCATGGCCGATGATAGTTTTAGATATTAAAGATTGCTTCTTTTCCATCCCCTTGCATGAACAAGATGCAGTAAGATTTGCATTTACTTTGCCTTCTATAAATCATGAAGAACCAGATAAGAGGTTTGAGTGGGTTGTTTTGCCCCAGGGCATGGCCAATAGTCCCACTATGTGTCAGCTATATGTAGATGCAGCCTTATATGAGGTTAGACAGGAATTCCCCAGAATAAAATGTTATCATTATATGGATGATGTCCTTCTGGCAGCACTGACGGAGGAAATGCTGGATTTGGCATATAGTAAGACCATACAACAGCTACAAAAGAGAAGGCTTACAGTAGCCCCTGAAAAGGTGCAGAAGGGCAAGGTCATCCATTATTTGGGAAGCAAAATAACAGAACGATATATAACTCCACAGAAGATTCAAATCAGAACTGATCATCTAAGGACTTTAAATGATTTTCAAAAGTTGCTAGGAGATATTCAATGGGTTAGGCCTTATCTGGGTCTAACAAATAAGCAATTGCAACCTCTTTATGACATCTTGCCAGGAGCGACAGCCCTGGATTCAGAGAGAGTTCTTAGAGAAGAAGGAAGGGAAGCCTTAAAGTTAGTAGAGAAGGCTATTCAAACTGCTGCTTTGAAGAGGAGAGAGGTTGATCTTCCTATATCATTATGTATTTTGCCATCAGAAAATAAACCTACTGGAGCCCTTTGGCAAGGGGCTCCTTTCTTATGGATCCATCCTAAAATTTCCCCGGCCAAAGTGTTATCCTATTATCCTGCCTCGGTTGCCCAATTGGCATTGCTGGGTTTACAGCAATGCGTGCAGCATTTTGGCACCCTTCCTGATGAAATTATTGTACCACATGATAGTAGACAAGTTGAAGTGTTGTCTGTCACTATAGATGACTGGGCAGTTTTAAGATGCAGTTTTTTAGGCAAGATAGATAATCATTTTCCCAAAGATCCTATTTTACAGTTGTGTAAAGCTCACCTGGTAATTTTTCCTGTGATTACCTCTCGAGTACCATTGAAAGGGGCTCCTCTAATTTTTACAGATGGATCAAAGTCAGGATGCGGAGCCTATTTAGTTCAAGGCTCTGCGCCTATAGTTTTACAATCCTCCCCCCCCCCCACCTCACTGCAAGTTATAGAATTACAGATTGTGATTAAAGTTTTTGAACAACATTCAGGGGCCTTTAATATCAGATAGTCAATATGTGCTTAATGCTCTTGCTACCTTGGAGGTGGTTGGTAGGGTGAATCTTAGGTCCAGCATTGGGGATTTATTAAGTAAATTACAAAATTTGCTATTGCATAGATCCTCCCCCTTCTTTGTTCTGCATATCCGAGCTCATACTGGGTTACCAGGTCCATTGGCTGAGGGTAATGACATAGTGGATAAGGCAGCACAAGCTGCTGTATTTCTGGCATGTCCTGCCCTCGACCTTGCTCGTGATTTTCATTCTAAATTTCATGTAAATTCTAAAACATTAGCCTCTCGCTTTGGGATCACCCTAGCCGAGGCCAGGGAGATTGTCAAGGCCTGTCAGGCCTGCGCTCCTTTATTATCTCAACCCTCCTTTGGAGTTAACTCCCCCTACACATTTGGCAGATGGATGTAACTCATTTTGCTGAATTTGGAAAATTACAGTTTGTTCATGTTTCAATTGATACTGCCTCTGGAGTCATTTTTGCTTCTTTGCATACTGGAGAAAAGGCCCGTCATGCCATAGCTCATTGCTTTGAAGCATGGGGCACTTGGGGTCAACCCAAAGAATTAAAAACTGATAATGACCCTGCTTATACTTCCAATACTTTTGTTAGCTTTTGTAAGATGATGGGCGTTCATCTTGTACATGGTATTCCCTATAACCCACAGGGTCAGGGAATAATTGAACGTGCTCATCATACCTTAAAAGAATGCTTAATAAAACAAAAAGGGGGAGTTGCCCTAGGGGCGACTCCCCAGGAATGCCTTATTTACTCTTTTTTTTTTTTTTTTTTTGGTTTTTCGAGACAGGGTTTCTCTGTATAGCCCTGGCTGTCCTGGAACTCACTTTGTAGACCAGGCTGGCCTCGAACTCAGAAATCCACCTGCCTCTGCCTCCTGAGTGCTGGGATTAAAGGCGTGTGCCACCACACCCAGCTACCTTATTTACTCTTAATTTTTAAAATAAAGATAAATTTGATTGTACTGCTGCAGAGAGATTCAGTAATCCTGATGCATCTCAGAAGGGAACTGTTATGTGGAAGGATGTGTTGGATGGCCAATGGCATGGGCCAGATCCAGTGCTGATGTGGGCGAGAGGGTCTGTTTGTGTGTTTCCCCAGGACTGCCACCAGCCAGTGTGGGTACTTGAACGACTGACTCGAGTGCTGAAGGATGACCAGAGGTGTGATCCTGGGAATACTGATGACGGTGACAGGGTACATAAGTGAGGAGCTAAATCAGAGAGTTGATCTAGTGCAGGAACAAGTTGATGTATTGATGTGAGTGGATCTCACAGGGAACTGGTCAAATCAACTTGATGGTATGCTGAGGGACCTCCGACAGTCCATTGTTCACATCGTCACAGCAATATCGCACCTCAAGGAATGGGCTAGCATAGGAGGGCTGGCAATCATCTGCGTTGCCACAGGAGTAATGGCTCTGTGGTGCATTTGCCGTATGCAAAAAAAGGCATACCCGTGGGCAGGCACTGTTGATTCAGGCTTTTGCAGCACTAGAGCTGAGACAATCTTCTCAAGTGTGGCTTGGCATGCTAGAGAAGTAGTCAATGATGGGTAAGACTCCCTGGAGGTGTTACCAACCTAAGACAGGGACCAGACCACTGCTGTCTGTCCTCCCGATGATGGGTAAGGAGCATTATCGCAGGGGGCAACCTAAGACAGGCATTCTCTCTGCCAAAATAATAAATAAGGGGGAGATGTGAGGAGCGGGTGCAGCCGCCGTCCCAAGATGGCGCCTGGGATGGCTGCCAGGTCTTATGACCTGTGCCTGACTTCCTCATTACCTCAGACTTAGCCACATCCCAGCCGCCTGCACTGTGCAGATGCCATGCCTCATCAGCTTGCCTGAGGTGTCGAGCTGACGTCACTTGCTGTGAACCAATGGACTGCCGTTATGTGACTGGGGTGATTGGGAGGAGTCAGTAGGGTATTTAAGGCGCGCCCCGGGTTGTTTGGCAGATTCCTGTTCCTGCATTGCAATGCGAAGTGTTCCTGAATAAACCTGCTTGAAGAAGGACAACACGGTGTTGCGTCTTTCCTGCTGGTCAGGGTGGATGCGACAGTTCCTGTCTACACCGAGTCTATCTGGTCACGATCAAGCACCTGACTTGTTCAGATGTAGCTTCTTTTTTTCTTTTTTTCTGAGACAGGGTATCTCTGTACAGCCCTGGCTGTCCTGGAACTCACTTTGTAGGCTGCCCTCGAACTCAGATATCTGCCTGCCTCTGCCTGGGATTAAAGGGGTGTGCCACCATGCCCGGCCAGATGTAGCTTCTTTAAGGTGGGTTTTAATCTTAGCAGTCAAGAAGCAGAGGCAGGTGGATCTCTATGAATTTGAAGCCAGGCTGGTCTACATAGAGGGCTCCAGGCCAGTTAGCAAAGCCCAATCCCAACAGCAGCAAAGAGAACTGTTTGTAACAGTTTTAATTGCCTAGGACTAGGGTTGGATCTAGAGCTCAGTGGATGGGTGGGTGCCTCGCCTGTGTACCGCCCTGAAAGAAGGTTCAGCGTGATTGCCTTTCAAGTCGTGGTGATTAATCTTAGATTTGACTTTCTTTGTTTCATCTTAGGGATGAATTGCTGCCCAGAGATGGGAGGAGCTGACTCTGAGGTGGGAGGAGCTGACTCTGAGGTGGGAGGAGCTGACTCTGAGGTAGGAGGAGCTGACTTCTGAGATGGGAGGAGCTGACTTCTGAGATGGGAGGAGCTAACTTCTGAGATGGGAGGAGCTAACTTCTGAGATGGGAGGAGCTGAGTTCTGAGGTGGGAGGAGCTGACTGAGGTGGGAGGAGCTGACTTCTGAGATGGGAGGAGCTGACTCTGAGGTGGGAGGAGCTGACTCTGAGGTGGGAGGAGCTGACTCTGAGGTGGGAGGAGCTGACTTCTGAGATGGGAGGAGCTGACTTCTGAGATGGGAGGAGCTGACTTCTGAGATGGGAGGAGCTAACTTCTGAGATGGGAGGAGCTGACTTCTGAGGTGGGAGGAGCTGACTTCTGAGATGGGAGGAGCTGAGTTCTGAGATAGGAGGAGCTAACATCTGAGATGGGAGGAGCTGACTGAGGTGGGAGGAGCTGACTTCTGAGATGGGAGGAGCTGAGTTCTGAGATAGGAGGAGCTAACATCTGAGATGGAAGGAGCTGTGGCCCATTGGTGTTGAGTACCCGTGGCTTGGGCTCCTAGGCAGAAAAGACACCAGGACATCTCCCTAATATTCAAACGCCACCTTGTCATGCTTTCTCTGGGCCAGGTGAGTTCTCCTGTCTGTAAAGGAAGCAGCTCTCACTGAGGGATCTTGATGGAGCCCTAGGTCAGTGTCAGCCCTGAAGGCTAAGGTCAAAGAAACGGCATTATGAGTTCCCTGAGGGCAGGTGAGCACAACAGATAGATGCTGACCTCAGTTCCCCCAGGGAAGCAGAAGCAGTAATGGCGGCCCTTCTAAGAGGCAGATTCTTGGTTTGGTATGAGCTAGATGGAGAAGAGAGGTATTAGAAGGAGTTAGGGCTTTTCATACTGGATTCCCTTCCACCTCACAATAGTCCTGAGAGTTTCAGGGTCGGGAGAGCAGCCACAGTGGCCCAGGTGAGAGTTTAGAGCCCATCTGACGCTGTGCCAGAGTATGAATCATGGTGCTGCTCCTATGGCTCTGTGCTTTCACTGCTTGGTTTACAGAGTTAAGCAAGAGGGGTAACAGCAGGGCTTGCTCCCAGGGAGAAAGGATATGAGTTTTGGAGAGAGGGCACCATGGAAATTTGGGATGGTGCCAAGCGCTTGGCGAAAGTCCTCAGAGTCTGTAAACGGAGCCCACCATCAGCAATTCGGAACAGCTTTCCTGAGTGACTGACCTGTCGTTGTCCCCCAAGACCCTGATCAGACCATCAAGAAGAGCCAGTCAGGACAGTTGGCAGAGGGCGGCTGCCTGATGGATGTTAGTGCTGACCGGACTAGGTGCTGATAGGACTAGGTGCAGGGAGACCAGCTGTGTGGCTGGGCCTGTCTCCTTATCTGAAGTTCAAGACTGACAATGAGTAGCCTTGCAGGGCACTTGCCTGAGACTAGCCTGAGTGCCTGGCGTTCCTCCTGAGTGTTCACCGGGGTCTTAGGGTTTCCATTGCTGTGAAGAGACACCATGACCAAAGCAATTCCTAATAAGTGCCACTTCTTGGGCCAAGCCTATTCAAACTACCACATCCAACCTCAGGCTCTCAGGTTGTGAAAAGCCTGAAGAGGCACAGTCCACACAGGAGCCCCTCCCCCGTTCTGCATTCTGCCCCGACCCTGTCTTTGTTTTCTGGCATGACCTGTGGGAGGCTTCTGAAGCCACAATCAAGAGTTATCAAGAGATTTGCTGATGAAGCACAGAGGTGTCAGCAGCTAGGCTGGACCCACCCCATCCAGGGAGAAAGCTCAGGGCCAACTTCACCAAGATGATCCTTTAACAAACTGTCTCAGAATAACCAACAGGACTTACCCAGGGCGAGTCCTGACAAGGTGTGCAGACCTTCAAACTCCCTGACAGACATTGTATGTTCTCAGATGCCACATTTCATAGCAGTGGGAAGCACCAGAGTGGCCTCACTTGACCTTGATCTAGAAACTCCAAGTGGGGCCGGAGAGATGGCCTTGCTGGTTAGGAGAACTGGCTGTTCTTCCAGAGATTCTGAGTTTCAATTCCCAGCAACCACATGGTGGTTCACAACCATCTAGAAAGGGTAGGTCTGATGTCCCCTTCTGGCATGTGGGTGTACATGCAGGTAGACCACTCAGACATTAAAAACATACATAAATAAATAATTTTTTTTTAAAAAAAGAAGCTGAAAGTATGGTCATGGAAAGCCACTAGGAATAGCAGATAGGCCATCGTTGGGACAAACCACTCTTCTCCCTTCAAAACCAACTGGAACTCTGGGCGTGGCCGTGGACCCTAGGCAAAGATGGAGGTCATGTGTGGAAGCAGCCCTGGAGCCAAGGTGGCTAGGCAGGCTTCGGAAAGACTGAGTCTGCGCTTCACTCTTTGACCCTTCCATGTTTCACTCTTGGCTGGAACATGTCAGAATGAACAAATCAGCCTCCAAGGTCACAGTCGGCTCCCTAGGGGGAGGGGCAAGAGGTCAGCCAGACCTGAGCAATCCACAGCTGCTGGATGCTCAGCCAGACCTGAGCAATCTACAGCTGAGGGATGCCGGAGAGGCCGAGGCAGCTTGAGGCAGTGCTGAGGCAGGCCGGCCAAGGGAGGCCTGGAGTGGCTTCAGAACAGAATGTCCAGGTAGATGCCAATGCCCTGTGGCCCCAGGTGTACCTGGAGAGTCACAAGGGTGGAGCAGAGAGGGGTGAGGTCAAAGCTGGGGTCATATGTCATTGAAGGTCTCTTAAGAGTCTTCTCTGTGCCGATGGGACTTCTGAGGGTTCTGACAGGTCCGTAAGCCAGGCTAAAAGATGGTACCAGCCAGGCAGGGGGTGTTGCACACCTTTAATCCCAGTACTCGGGAGGCAGAGGCATGTGGATCTCTAAGTTCAAGGCTAACTTGGTCTACAGAGTGAGTTCCAGGACAGCCAGGGCTACACAGAGAAACCCTGTCTTGAAAAGATGCTGCATCACAGTATTGAGAACACAGAAAGAAGCTAACTAGGTATCGGTGGGGCACGCAGGGGATGAGAGAGTTGAGAGCAGGTTCCTCTGGCAGGGTTTACTGAAGGATGTACATATGGCACAGGGTCCTTGGAGAAGCAGAACCATCAGAAGTATGGGTAGTATGTAGAGCTTTCTTACTAAGGCTTGGTTCTACAACCAGCAAGCGGGGTGGGGGTGGGGGTGTGTCTTAGCTTAGGGTTTTACTGCTATGAACAGACACCATGACCAAGAAAAGTCTTATAAAGGACAACATTTAATTGAGGCTGGTTTAGAGGTTCAGAGGTTCAGTCCATTATCATCAAGGCAGGAGCATGGCAGCTTCCAGGCAGGCATGGTGCAGGAGGAGCTGAGAGTTCTACATCTTCATCCGGAGGCTGCTAGCAGAATACTGGCTTCCAGGCAGCTAGGATGAGGGTCTTAAAGCTCACAACCACAGTGACACACCCACTCCAACAAGGCCACATCTCCCAATAGTGCCAGGGCCAAGCATATACAAACCATCACACAAGGGGTCCCGGAGTGCTGGGGTACAAGCTCCAGCTGATGCTAAAGTCAGGTGAACACAGTCCTACTCAGGCAGCAGTGGAGAAGCAGGCTTACACTTGGGAACCCCGTGTTCCATTCAGGCCCCAATGGCACCCAGGAGACCCACCCACCTCAGAGGTATCTGCTTTGTGAGGCTAGAGGAGTCATGGCAAGTTTCATCTAGAAACAGCTTCAGACACTCTAAGAGCAAGGGACCTACTGCCTGGAATCCTGAGGGCCCAGTCACTCTGACACAGCATTAACCATCTTACTGGGCAATGGTGGTGCACGCCTTTAGTCCCAGCATTCAAGAGGCAGAGGTAGGAAGATCTCTGTCTTAGGAGAACAACTGTCTCATGGTTAGGAGACATTTTAGAGATCTTGAAGGAGCTGGAGCTTGCAGGAAGAGGGAAGGCCATGATGAGACAAGGTGGGGAAGTGTGCTGAGTAGGAAGCGCTCTGGATCTTCAGCCGTGGGTGTTCAGGAAGCAGCAGGGCCTGGGAGCGAGGTCCAGGCTCTGGGGGATTCTGGAGAATGGGGAAGTCATAGGAGCAGAGATGGGCTCTGATATAGGCAGACAGGAAGGTACAACCCATCTGTCAGGGGCAGCAGCAAACAAGGAGATAGGTCCTGGACTCAGTCTCAAGGAGGGGATACGGCAGAGCTTGCCTGGAGAGGGTGGTAGAGTCAGCCAGTGGGGACACCAGGCTGACTCTGAGGAAAAACTGCCTCTGAAAGAGGGAAAGGCTGGCTCTCAGCAGAGCCGGGGCAGGGGTCCGCTAGGGAATACCACACCTAGTGTAGATTCTGGGTGTCAGGTCCTGCAAGAAGGACCAGAGGCTGAGCTGCTGACCTGGGAGCCTTAAGCCCGGAGAGGGAGCCCTAAGGGTGATGACACCACCTGAGGCTTGTCATTAAAGTGGTGACCTAGGACAGTTAGGAGATAGGTAAGGCTGAAAACCAGCAGGGCAGTGACGGTTTTACCAGGAAAGCGAGCACACAGAGTGAGAGGAGCCAAAGGGCCGAGGCATCTCCAAAAAGTGAGGACAAGCTCTGTGTTCAGAAGGCAAAAATTCTAGGAACCAAGGGTGAGCGCCGGCCGTTGTCCACCCCTCTTGGGTGAAGAGCTGAGAAGTGGGCTGAAGGGCATTGGAGATGGTCTGGAGGAGGCCTCTGCTTGGCTAGCGTTAGGGACAACTGTCTACTATGACACACAAGAGCCATGATAGGGTCAGATAGAAAAGGAACAGGGAGTGTGTTGCATGCAGGGACTCCTGGGAACTGGCCTGGGAAGATGCAAGAAAGCTAAACCTAAAGACATGGACCCTAGTTGATGGAGAGGCAGAAGGAGAACGGAGGGCTCAAGGACAGAGCCTAGCCTTCTTTCTTTTAGGGACGTCCAAGTGCACAGGGGTGTGGGGAGTTCTGCCTCACATGCCACAGGCCACTAGGCTCCCTCAGCATGTGCCAGTTGCTCATTTATCATGAACTCTTACCCTGCACACACATCCCTGGAGACAGAGGCCTTGTCTATCTCAGAGGCTTCAGGCCAGCAGGTCAACAGTAGGAAGCGGCAGTGTCTGCAGTGCTGAAGACAGACAAGGAGGCCACACCTGTGCCTAGGAGGTCCCCTCAAGCTCGGGGCTTTATAATATAGGTGCATCAGACTTGCCCATAAAACACATCAAAGATGGGGCTGGAGAGATGGCTCAGCTGGCTGCTCTTCCAGAGGTCCTGAGTTCAATTCCCTGCAACCATATGGTATCTTGTAATCATCTATTAATAGGATCTGATGCCCTCTTCTGGTGTGTCTGAAGACAATGACAGTGTACCCATGTATACATAAACTAAATCAATAAATCTTGTAAAAAAATATATCAGAGATAAAAAACCAAGACTCGCAAGGTGATGGCAGGACTTTAGGGCAGCTCGGGGCTTCCTGGGCTGTTGATGGGACTCATCTCAGTGCTTCTGACCTTAAGCACTGCTGTCTCCGCTCAACAGGCCTTGTGTGCCTTCTCCCAGAAGCCCCACTCAAGCAGATGGAAAGCCTTCTGCAGCCTCATTCCCAGAGGAGATGGGAACCTAGGACTTGTCCTGGTGTCGTTTGCTGGGGGCCATTTATGAGGGGCTCCTGATTTAGCAACTTGCTAAGATGTTTCCTCTCCAGGGACTTTCAGAAGGATTAGTGAGCGTTCCCAGTTACGAGTGCCCTGCATCCTGTGTCTTCCCAGCATCCCACTGTGTGAGGAGACTGAGCCTCCAGGCAGAACCTGACAACCCCTAGATGAGCTAAGGATTCGGGAGTCATCTGGGGACCCTGCCTGTAGCCAGAGTTAGCAGGGATCTCAAAGCTATGCAAATGAGTGATGTACCCATTTGCTGGGTCTTTATCCTGAGCCCTCAACTCCCCCAGGACACAGGCCTTGCTAGCCACGCCTCCCTAGTCCTGGTCCACCCTTGGACTCACAAGAGTATGGTCTCCTAATAGTGGCAGTCTGCACTGGTTTGCTAAGGGAGAGTTAATTGGCTCCAGGGGGGGGAATAGGGTATGGTTTGTCCCTGTCTGTCTGTGTCCCACTCTCTCACCTATAGGGAGAAAGACACCCTGCCCCCCCCAGTCTGGCTCTCAGGCTCTTTCACTGTCTCTGTCCCCTCCTAAAACCTGGGATCTCAATGTCTTATGGCATCACTGGATAAATAGGTTGTCCTCGTCCATACACAGGATGACTGAAGCTCTGAGAGGGAGCAGCCCACACACAGTTACACAGCCAGGCCAGGGAGTGGGCCAAAGGAGGGGCAGAGGGCCCTGTGTGCTCCTTTTTATTGTGCCCTTCCCTGGCGACTGACCTGGCCTTTCCTTCTGTCTTACCACCAGAACCACCCTGCTGTCTGCTTCCACAGAATCTTAAAGCCACCGAGAAGCCCTGCCTCCCGCTTACAGAGAGGCACCAGACCCTCCCACAGTTTCGAAAGGCCTGTTGTTCTGCCAGAGAACATTCCAATCTGAGGTTGCTGTTGTTTCTCCTTATGGTGAGGATGGAGAGAGATCAACCCTCCTCGTTGGAACAATGGATCCAGGGGCTCCCAGGGGTGGGCCTAACAGTGCTGGCTCATTCCTGGGTTGGGGAACTGGCTGTCCCAACTGGGAAGCACGGGTCATTTTCACTTCAGTAATGAGGGGACTGATAAGGGGGTCAGAAGATGGAGGAAAATATGTGACTCCAGATCCCAAGGCCACCGCAGGACATTGAGCTCAGCAGAATGCACTGAAGAGTGTGTACATACTTTGAGACCACAGCTCAGACTCCTCTAGTGGCTCCCTAACTCTGTTCGCCTGGTAAATAACTCATTGCCCCTGCGCTTCGACCTCTGCGCTGGAGAGCTCAGGTTACTGGCTATGGCCCCAAAGGTCTATCATTCCCCAGACTTCTGACCCAGAGACCCGGACCCACCGGATGCTCTGCGTTACTGAGGGCTTGCGTGCCTTTCGGAGACGAGGAACAGCTGACACGTGTGATGAATTAGTCTCTGCTCTCCTTGGCACTCTGTGGAGCCCCGGGGAGTTTCCCTTTTAAAGAGGTGGCCCTTCAAAGCTGGAGGACTCAGGAGCAGGCTGTCCCGGCTCTCTGGGTGTCAGCCGCAGGACTGAAGCCACATTGGCACCCCTGACCCGCGTGTGCTCGTGGTGAGTGTTGGGGTGCTGGGAAGTAGCAGTGGGTGGAGGCCAAGCGGTAATGAGGGACAGAAAGCCCTTTCCATTTCTGGGTAGAAAAGATCCTGAGAGCAGAGGAAACTTACGGATAGACCGCAAACAGGACCTCAATGTGGAGGATGTCGTCGAGCAACACCTTGAAGGAAGAGGCTCAGCGAGGCAAGGGTGTTCAGATGATAGGCACGGAGGGGCAGGCAGAAAAAAAGTGTTCCCTCTGGATGCCCAGTCTGGTGTAGGGGAGGGTGAAGATGAAGCTAAAAGCGGGACCCCGTTTTAATGCAGGCAGGGCATTGAAAGCTGGGGCGATAAATGAGAAAGATGACCCTGTGGGGCAGAAAACTAGGAGCTATGTGAGACTCATAGGCAGGGTGAGGGGAGATATGAAGAAGTCACACCTGGGGATAGACTGGAGGTGTCAGAAGGAAGAACTACTCTTCAGGTGGCCTGCAACGTCATATGGCACAGCCATATGGAGCTAGGCTTTGGGGACAGAGGTCAGGGTGAGGGTTGGGCTGTTGGTCCTGAAAGTCTAGAGGTCTGAGGGATCTCTGTGCAGATGTCAGCCTGGTATACAGCTGGGAGACAGGCTGGTCTGCTGAGCCACTAGTGACCCAGTGACGTCCCCCTGGGGAAAAGGCATACGGATAGATGATGGGCAAGTTACTGCTCCATACAGCCTCGCCGGAAACCCTTCCTGGGGAGCCCCAGGTTCGAGACCCCACAAGTATTCATATGAAACTGAAGGCAGCATTGTAGACACCCAAGAAGGCATAGAACTGGGTGGTACCCGAGTGGCTGAGCGCATCCACCCCCGGGCCACAGGTAAGTGTGGCAGGAGCCATATGGAGACTGTATGTCCTGACAGATGATAGGCCTATGTGGGCACATATGTCTACAGTTGTCTGGGCATCTGAGTATCTGCTTAATACGTGTAGAAAAGTCCACACATGGATTCCAAAGCATATCCATGCATTTGGAACTCTTTGTTTGGGAATGCCCAAGCGTTTCTGTCTGTGGTGACCAGCGTGAGCATGTGGGACCCGGGCAGGTCCGTGTCTGCGTGGATCCCTCTGTACAGAGAGTCACGTTTAGATGTGGATATGTGTGTTCATATATGTCTACATGTATGTACATGTCTACTGAAGATGGTGTTTATGAGGGACTACCTGTGTAACAAGTAGTGTGTAACGTGTAGTTTTACAGGCATACATGTGGAGTATGTTTTTACTGTGCAGGGATGCCACCCCAACCCGTGTGTTGAGATGTCCTTGTGTTTGGACATGCGCTGTGACCTGTGCTTATGGAGGACATGAGATCATAGATCTGAGGTCTCTGTGCTGCGGTGCAGTTGTCTCTACTGCCCCATGGCTGGCTGGTGGCAGGACCAAGGTCAAATTAGCCCATTTGGGTCTCAAGTTACAAGAGGCTGCTTATAGGCAACTTCCTAAGGTCCCGTATCCCAAGGAGCCTTGGTAGAAGGATCTGTGATAAGTTCCGGCTAGTGATTCATTCCGGGGTCTTCTGTGTCAGGACTTGGTAACTGCAGGCCCATTGAGGCACCCTCTCAATGTAGCACATTTTTTAGGGGTTTGGGATATGGTTTACTGATTGCTCCATGGCATCCTCTCTGACTCTGGTTGGAGTTGAAGAACACTGTTTAGGTAGCATGTGTTTATTTTTACTGTGTTCTTTCTGCTTTTGGCAAGTAAGCGTGTTTTTCTAGTGAGTAACACCATCCTATACATAGAATAAAGGGATGTGGTTCAAGGCCAACTGTTAGTTTGAAAGCGATACTTGAGGCCAGTGTTGGGTATGGATCTCTTGAGAAGCAATCACCAAGGCAGGCAGAAAGCAGTGTCTGAAACACACACACACACACACACACCCACACCCACACACACACACACATCAAATAAAAATGTAAAAAGGAAAGCTGGCTGGCCCAATGAAGCCAGCCACCTGGCTTCTGGCCTGGGGCTGTCTGTGCACCTAGGCTGTTAACTGGTCCCTCAGTGGGGCCATGCCAACACCACATGGTATCAGGTGCACTCCAAAGGGAGCCCTGTGGAGAGTGTTTGCAAAGGGTCTGTAGGGAGGCTCCCAAACCCAGCAGAGATGTCGCAGACAGCTGGGGTTGGCATTGTTTGACAGTGGGATTCTGAAATGCCCAGGATGAGATTCAAGAGAGACAGAGAGACACAGAGGGAGTCAGAGAGAACTATACCCTAGTCAAGGCAGGAAGAAGCCACTGAGAGACACCCCCACCCCACCCCCGAGGCAGAAGTCTTCCAGAACCAGGATAGCTTTTCTCAGCAGTGCTTCTGGTTCACTTGGAGAACCTCACTTTGGGGGCAAGCTCCTCTTGTTGCCTGTCAGCCCAAGTTCCAGTCCCACACAGCCCTGCCCTGCCCTGCCCCACCCACTCAGCTGCTGCTCCTCTACCTTAAACTTCAGGTAGAGGAGCATCGGAGATTGCTGGTCACGGGACACTGTCAGTGCCATGGAAAGTCCGGAAATGGGAAAACAGAGGCTGGAGTCCATTCAGCAAACCAAAGGGAACAAAAGAAAATAGTGTTCCTGCAGAGGGAAGTGGCTTTCGCAAGCAAAGCTGAGTGCCAAGGGGAGAACAAGAAGCCAGTCTTGGGAAGCTGAAGATATAATTTCTGAGATAAAACATGAAGACAAAAGAGAGGAAGTCACCCAGGGACATAGAAAAAGAAAAAACACACACACACAAATGCATGCATGCACACACACAAATGCATGCACACACACAAACACACACACACACCTGAAATGAGGCAGGGCATGGGGTGTGAGCCTAGGCAGGAGTATTGAAAGTTCAAGGCCAGCCTAGGCACCTCCTCAAAATGAAAAGTAGGGTGTGGCCAGATAGTTCAGAGGTAAAATACTTGACACAAAGACATGAATGAGTACATGAGTTTGATCCCTGACACTCTTGTAAAAAAGCTGGGGGGTGGGGGCTGGCGAGATGGCTCAGTGGTTAAGAGCGCTGACTGCTCTTCCAAAGGTCCAGAGTTCAAATCCCAGCAACCACATGGTGGGTCACAACCATCCGTAATGAAATCTGATGCCCTCTTCTGGAGTGTCTGAAGACAGCTACCGTGTACTTACATATAATAAATAAATAAATCTTAAAAAAAAAAAAAAAAAGCTGTACGGGAGAGACAGAGACAGGCAGATCCCTGGAGCTCTTGGGCCAGCCAACCAGGCCAAATCCATAAATCCCGGTTCCCAAAGAGAGACCCTGTTCCCGAGAAACACCATCAAAGTGTGTGCACAAAGCTAGAGTCCAATCCCACACATTCCAGAAACAAAGTAGCCTTGTGGGCTAGCCCACTTACATACAAGCACACATCCACCTACACGTAGACACACCCGTAAGATAAGTGAAGAGGGCTGGGACGGGCAGAGGGGGCACGCGAGAACAAAGCGTCACATATGTATGTATGAAAGTGTCCATAAAACAGGGAGCTAGAGATGCACCTAAAGTGGCAGAGTCTTCTCTAGCACTCACGATGCGCTAGGGCTCTAGTCTGTCTTCCACATATAATTAGGTGTGCCCCACACCAGGGAGGCCAGAAGATCACAAATTCAAGGTTACATTCAGCTAGTAAGTTGGAGAATGCAGGAGACCCTGCCTTTAGAAACAGAAAAATAAAACAAAACAAAACAAACAAACAAACAAACAAAACCCTCTCCAGGCAGTGGTGGCACACACCTCCCAGCACTTAGAGGCAGAGAGGCAGGCGGATTTCTGAGTTCGAGGCCAGCCTGGGCTACACAGAGAAACCCTACCACGAAAAAATAACAAAAAACAACAACAAAAAGAACTCAATGACAAACATGTAATTCACTGAGAAATCACAGAACTGATATCAGGAGGAGGCTACAACTCCCCAGAAAAGAAAACAACATGCTGTCTGCAAAGAACTCGGGTAACAAAATATTATGATTTTATTATTATTTATATGCGGCTGACCCGACATCGTTCCTATCAACAGCTCAAGTGAGACAGACTTTGGAGCCTTCAAGTTCATGGGGAAATTGTTTACAACCCAGAACTGCACATCCAGCAAACCGTTGACCTTGTCTGAAAGCTGAATAGACATAATGCAGGCTTGCAAAAGCTCAGAAATGCGGTCCCTGCACACCCACTGCCAGAGGATGTTGTGAGAACTTGTCCTAATCAAGTACGAGGCTAAGCCAAAAAGGAGGAACAGTTAAAGCACAGATAATAAGTGGAACCCGTAGGCTCCAAGCTGGCAGCTAGGGATCCTGGAGGAGGCAAAGCCAGATGAGAGTGCTTGGGAGGGAGGAGGCTGTGGTATGAGGAGCCTGAAAGACCAGGAGAGTGTGGGAGCGCCACCCAGTGGGAGGACCTGGGCCAATCATAAGTTCAGAACAAATGGGAAGACAAAGATTTTTTTTTTTTTTTTTTTTTTTTTGGTTTTTTGAGTCAGGGTTTCTCTGTGTAGCCCTGGCTGTCCAGGAACTCACTCTGTAGACCAAGCTGGCCTCAAACTCAGAAATCCACCTGCCTCTGCCTCCCAAGTGCTGGGATTAAGGGCGTGGGCCACCATGCCCCGCTAAGACTCATCTTTTAAAGACAAAGGTTTTACTCTGCAGCCTAGGCTGGCCTCAAATGTGCCACTGCCGACCTCAGCCTCCCAAGTGCAGGATTATAGAAGTTATAAGGATGAGCAAGTCAATGTCTAGCCCTCTCCCAAAGGCTCAGTTCTGAGTCCTCTGACTCAGTGGTTCACAGCATGTGGGTCAAACGACCCTTTCACGGGGGTCACGTATCAGATATCCTGCACACCAGGTACGTACAATACGAATCATCAGAGTAGCAAAACTACAGTTCTGCAGTAGCAATGAAAATAGTTCTATGGTTGGGAGTCACCATAGCGTGAAGAACTGTATTTAAAGGGTCCCAGCATTAGGAAAGTTGGCTTTTTCTACTTAAGAAAAGAAGGCGACACAAGGACTTCTCAATTCTGAGAAATGTGAGCAGCTCATAAAATCCCGGATCGACCTACCTACAGTTGACGAAGTGGGATTCGAACGGGGAGCTTCAAGGCACACTATTCTGCTTTTGTGCTTTCCGCATCTGAAGCAGGAGCGGAACTCTAGCTTGATGCAGTCTAGACAAAGGCTGCAACACTGAGCGCCAATCCCCAGCTCCTTTAGGGCTTTCCAACCAGCACAGAGAAGACCGGAAACATTTGAAAAGCAGTTTTCAACAATCCGAGCTGGGCGTGGTGGTGTGCTTATACAATCCTGGTACTTGGATCACATGGGTAAGAGGCTAAGAGTTCAAGGCCAAGCTGGGCAGTGGTGGTACATACCTTTGATCCCAAACACCCAGGAGGAAGAGGGAGGCAGAGCCCTGAGTTCAAGGCCAGCCTGGTCCACAAAATAAAGTTCCAAGACTACACTGAGAAATCCTGTACAAAAAAAAAAAAAAAAAAGCAAAATTGCAAACAAGCAAAATAAATATCCCAAGAGAAATGATAGAGAGAACAGATGAACCCAGGGGGTGCTGCTCCTAAGGGGATGTTGTGGAAAATGATTTAGGCACTAAGGATTCTGGGAGGGAATTACATAAGGCTGCTAAACAAGGAGAGAAATCGCTACCAAAGGAGTAACAAAGAAATAATTGTTATGTCTAATTGAAGGGGTTGAGGAAGGATACCGATTTAAAAACTGTAGTGAAAGCAGCAGGGTGGGAGGCTGGAGAGATGGTTCAGTGGTTAAGAGCACTGACTGCTCTTCCGAAGGTCCTGAGTTCAAATCCCAGCAACAACCGACCGTAACTAGATCTGACACCCTCTTCTGGAGTGCCTGAAGATAGCCACAGTGTACTTACATATACTAAATAAATAAATCTTAAAAAAAAGAAAGAAAAAGCAGGGTGTGGTGGCCATGCCTGTAAGCCCAGATCTTGGGGGGCGAAGACAGCAGGATTACCACAAATTCCAGTCCAGCCTGGGTTACAATGGGTTACAATATCTCAGACATATCCTACCCAGAAGTGACAAGTTCTTTCCTGTCCCCGCACCCACCCACCCACCCACCCAACAGCCTTAAAACACAGACACTGATCACTGTGCAAACCCAACTCAGGGAACATGGCAGCGGCAGCTGGCAGAGTAGAGCAGGCAGGGCTGAGTGTGTATGGTCACCTGACCCAGATACCACAGAGGTACAAGGACAGTGGCTCTTCCTGGGACTCAGGATTCTTGGGGCCTCTTTGCCAGGCACAATGGGAGCTGGGAAGATGACATATAAGATATGCTGACGGCTGCTTCCTGACCCAGTCTCCCCAGCAATCATTGATGTGCTCTCAGCGGGGGGTGGGGGGGCGAGGTGGGGGACGACGACTCAGGCTCAGGGGCTCAGACACCCGCCAAGGAAATACAGCTAACTGAGACCTTTCCTCTCAGGATCAGGAGGAAAGCGAGGCCTTAGTGCCTGGAGGGGGTAGCCACAGGGAGGACCTTCATTTATTTTATTTTCTTATTTCTTGTTTTTTTTTCGAGGCAGGGTTTCTTTGTGTAGCCCTGGCTGTCCAGAAACTCACTCTATAGACCAGGCTGGCCTTGAACTCAGAAATCTGCCTGCCTCTGCCTCCCAAGTGCTGGGATTAAAGGCATGTGCCACCACTGCCCAGCTAGGAGGACCCTTATTAGATGTTATAAAGTTACCAAGCCTCCAGGAGCAGATGCACCAGCAAGCCAGATGATAAGCAAACTGCTTTGTGCTAGCCCCTTCTGAGTCTGTCTTGGGGTCTAGAATCCCAGTTTCTTCCTAAGCTTCTACCTGGCCAGCACAGCAACGCCCAGTGTGGAGTCATCTGTGCTGCCTATCTTGAAAGGGAATGGAGTAGTTACTCATTGAACACTGGAAGTTGTAAACTGGACTCAGTCTTAATTACCTGGACCAAAGGCCTCTGTCCTTTCTCCTGATCAGGCACAGCAGCTCCATCTGGCCCTTAGACATTTTTTTCTGTTCTGTGCATAGGCACGGAGGTGCCAAAGTAGCTGTGGAAGCAGATCCCTGGGGACCTTGAAATGGTGATCATCTGGTGGTTCTGGTCTCTGCTGGCCATCTGTGCTTCAGACTCATTCCGGGACCAGGCAGTGGCTATCATGAGAACCACACCGGTCATCGATGGGTGAGTGGGTGACCCCCTATTGAGATGCCTGCAAGGGTCAGGGGCTTCCAGACCTCGGGAGCGGGGGGGGGGGGACCTTTCCACCTGCTCAACCATGGATCCTGTCTTCTTCTGGCCTCAGCTTCTCAGTGGAGTATCTTAGGACCCACACAGTTTCAGCAAAAGAGAGTGTAAGAGGGACAGGAAAGGAGGTAGTGTCCTGGTCCCCAGATTCCAGGGCTCATGAAGGTCAGAGTTTGGCTGCGTCTGGGGGATTCTGAGGTTTCCCGACTCTCTAGCCATATGTCTGAGGGAGGGATCCAAGTCCCTTCCCTAGATCCCAGCTGACAAGCTGAGGTGAGGGTGGCTTTACACCAGGAAGGTCCTCTTGAGCATCCTCCTGGCTCCCTTCCATCTTGTGCCCAACCCAGTGCCAAGTGTCCCATTGCTTCTCTCATTTCTTCATGGAGGTCACACAGTATGTGGAAGTGCAGTGCATGTCCATCCCAAAGTGTCCCATCCCTCTGATGTCATTGGAATACCTGAAGACCTCTTGCCAGCTCCTTACCACGCAGCGGCCAGAGCATGGTCACTCTACAGCTAGCTGTCCCTTCCTCCTACCCTGCAGGCCAACCACTTGCCCATTGGGTCATCCCTCCAATGGCCCTTCCACCAGCACCCTTGATCCCTGAGGCATACAGATTCTAGGGCCACTGTTAGACCTGGCAGAGATGGCTTTGCTTCTTCGGGAGAAAGGAATCCCATTTTGTCTTCCCATGGAGAGAGAAGAGGAGAGAGGTGGGCAGGGTGGCTCCAAGTATGGCAGGGGGCTCCTGAGGTATCTGGGGCCTCTTTCAAGTGTTCCACCCCTCCCCAGCACCTACAGTGGGGATGAGTTTCCTAGAAAGGCTGTAAGTGTCCTCAGATTAAAGATTAAAGTCCTTTCCCTGGAAGCTGCCTAGCCCTGCCATACAGAGCTGGAGAGGCTGCCTCAGCCAGCCCAAACCTGTGCCTTTATCCATTCAGTAAGTGTATCATGAGAAATCTGTGCCAGGTGCAGGGTGGGTGGGGCCAGAGAGGGAGGACAATCCATTCTGCCCATTCCGTGGCTGCCTTCTGAGAAGCTTGTATCCCCTTGTTGAGCGATGGATTGAGCACTGGCCTTAGGGAGGGGCCCATTCCCTGAGCTTTCCAAAGGAGCTTCCTGGACTGACTGGCTTTGGAATAGCTGTGACTGGGAGTGGATGGTGTTAAAGTGAAGCAGAGCTGATGGGTGGCAAGTGGACATAGAACATGGATGTCACAGACCTGAGTCAATTAGCACGTGATGCTGGGCCTCCTTGCTTCCACTTGTAACCCCATGACTTGGGAGGCTGAGGCTAAAGGGTCACTGAAGGCTTGAGGCCATCCTGGATCTCATAATGACGTCATGCTCCATCTAGGATAATGGAAAGGCCCTGTTTAAAAATAGAAATGACTCCAGCCACAGTGGTACAGGCCTTAAATCCCAGCACTTGAGAAGCTGAGGCAGGTGGGTCTCTTTGAGTTTGAGGCCAGCCTGGTCTACAGGCTGGTCTCTGGTCTACAGAGTGAGTTTCAAGACAGTCAGAGCCACATAGTGAGATCATGTCTCAAAAAAAAAAACAAAAAAAACAAAAAAATCACAAACACAAGCCAGGGGTTGGAGAGTGGGCCCAGTGATTAAGAAAAGTTGTTGGGGCTGGTGAGATGGCTCAGTGGGTAAGAGCACCCGACTGCTCTTCCGAAGGTCCAGAGTTCAAATCCCAGCAACCACATGGTGGCTCACAACTATCTGTAACGAGATCTGGCGCCCTCTTCTGGAGTGTCTGAAGACAGCTACAGTGTACTTACATATAGTAAATAAATAAATCTTTAAAAAAAAAAAAAAAGAAAAGTTGTTGCTCTTGGAGAGGACCAGGGCTGGTTCTTCTTATTCTTCTTTTTTGGGGGAGGTTTTTTGGTTTTTTGGTTTTTCAAGACAAGATTTCTCAGTGTAGCCCTGGCTGTTCTGGTAGACCATACTGGCCTCAAACTCACAGAGATCCACCTGCCTCTGCCTCCCAAGTGCTGGGTTTAAAGGTGTGCACCACCCCTGCCCAACTCAGGATTCAGTTCTTAATATCCACACAGTAGCTCACAGCCATCTATAAATTCAGTAAATTCAGTTCTGGGGGAATCCAATGCTTTTTTTTTTTTTTTTTTGGTTTTTCGAGACAGGGTTTCTCTGGATAGCCCTGGCTGTCCTGGAACTCACTTTGTAGACCAGGCTGGCCTCGAACTCAGAAATCTGCCTGCCTCTGCCCCCGAGTGCTGGGATTAAAGGCGTGCACCACCACACCCGGCGTAATGCTGTCTTCTTATCTCTGTGGGCACAAGGCACACACATGGTACACATATATATGTGTAGGCAAAAAATAAAATACACACATAAAATTAGATGAATAAATCTAAAAAAAAAAAAAGCACACAAACAGGTTGGGTAGGGTGATATGAACCTGTAATCCCAGCATGGGGAAGGCAGAGGCTGGCAGATCACAGCAAATTTTAGGCCAGTTTGGGCTACAATAGAGAGTTTTAGGCCATCCAGAGCTGCATAGTAAGACCCTGTCTCAAGAGAAGCTAACTCTCAAAACAAAAACAAACAAACAACAACAAAACTATGTGTTTCACAATGACATTTGGGAAAGGGGCTGTGGACCTCCAGGGGCTCTAGGATAATTGCCTAGTGTCTTAGTGAGGGTTTTACTGCTGTGAACAGACACCATGACCAAGGCAAGTATTTTTGTTTAAAGATTTATTTACTTATTTATTTTATGTGAGCACACTGTAGCTGTCTTCAGACACACCAGAAGAGGGCATCAGATCCCATTACAGATGGTTGTGAGCCACCGTGTGGTTGCTGGGAATTGAACTCAGGACCTCTGGAAGAGCAGTCAGTGCTCTTAACTGCTGAGCCATCTCTCCAGCCCCCAAGACAAGTATTATAAAGGACAACATATATTTGGGGCTGGTTTACAGGTTCAGAGGTTCAGTCCATTATGGCAGCATCCAGGTGGGCACGGTGCAAGAGGAGCGGAGAGTTCTACATCTTCATCTGAAGGCTGTTAGTGGAAGACTGACTTCCAAGCAATTCAGATAAGGGTTTTATAGCCAACACTCACAGTGACACACCCACTCCACCAAGGCCACACCTACTCCAACAAGGCCACACCCACTCCACCAAGGCTACACCCACTCCAACAGGGCCACACCTCCTAATTGTGCCACTCCCTGGGCCGAGCATCTAGAAACCATCATACCTAGTGACACATAGCTGTCCTGTTTTTATAGAAGCTGACAACAGATATAAGATCACCTAACGAGTAACTTATTCACCTTAATAATGCACTCTCCCTGGAAGATACCCCATGTCGCCGATGAGGAAACACAGGTGTAGCAAGAGAGAACTGGGATTAGAAACCGAAAGTGGGACAAAACCAGAGCTTGGGAAGGGAGACGGTCTCTGCTCACCTTACAGGGCCCTTGAGGCCCCACTTAACACAACTGCAGCCACAAGAAGGGTGGCACACCGGCCTCCTCAGCAGTCCTGCGCATGCAAATCAGCAGAGTGAAGATCCGAGGCAAGAGTTCTGACGGCCTGAGCCTAGAGTCTTAGAATAAGCCTGCCCTGGGTGCTCCTGGAGCATCTGCTGGAGCACAGTGACAGGTCAGGCTCTGTAGCAGCATAGGCAGGGGTGATAAATACATAAATAGATGAATGAATGAATGCCCTCCTGCTAGCTGCTGCTAGCTCAGGGGCTAGCTCCTGGAACTCTCCTTCCTCTGTGAAAACACCTGCTCCCTTGGGACTTCTCAGAACTCAGGGGATCAAAGCCCTTTGGAGTCAGATGAACAGGCCAGAGGTGACCCTGGGTCGGCCTTAGGAGAGAGATAAAGAGTCTGAGTCTCAGAAGGGCAGGAGCCTCGCTACCCCCACAGGCCATGGCTTTCCCTTCAAGGGGCAAACTTAAGTCTTTGAACCGAAAACATCATATTCCTGTTTGGTACCTGCATGAACTGCCTGCCTCAGGAGGTTTTGCAGCAGAGCAGGGACCTGCCCTTTCCCTCCGCCTGGCGGGGTTGGGGGGCATAAGAAGACATACCTAGGGCTGGCAAGATGGCTCAGTGGGAAAGAGCCCTGACTGCTCTTCCGAAGGTCCTGAGTTCAATCCCAGCAACCACATCGTGGCTCACAACCACCCGTTAAGAAATATGACACCCTTTTCTGGAGTGTCTGAAGAGAGCTAAGGTGTACTTACTTATAATAAATAAATCTTTGGGCTGGAGTGAGCAGGGACTGAGGGAGCGGGGCGGACCGAAGCAAGCAGAAGTCCCAAATTCAATTCCCAACAACCACATGAAGGTTCACAACCATCTGTACAGCTACAGTGTGCTCATATGCATAACATAAGATAAATAAATCTTTAGAAAAAAAAGAAGAAGAAGGCGGCATACGTAGCCATACTCAGCTCGTGGTCACTTGGCCTGGGGCACGACTAGGAATTTCACCTGTGTGCAGGTGTGTTCTAGTTAGAGGTAGTCCACCTCTGAGGCCTGCATGTTAGCCTTGAGCTGTGGGAGTCTGAAGTGGAGAAGGGCAGCCTGCAAGCCAGCTGGTTGAGAAGCCTACAGGCCCAAGCAGACTTCCGAATCCACCTTGGACCCCTCCTTGCTTCCCCCTCAGGCACAACGACTTGCCTTGGCAACTGCTAAATTTGTTCAACAACCAGCTGCTGAGACCAGATGCTGACTTGAACAAGCTAGCCCAAACACACACCAACATCCCCAAGCTGAGGGCTGGCTTTGTCGGAGGCCAGGTACATCTTCTAGTCTCCTGTTTGCTGCGCTGGGGTCTCCCCTGTGTTCTCTATGGGACTGGTTAGATATGGCCTGCCTTAGAGAAGCAAGCCCCAGGGATCCCAGGGATTCCAGGAGGGCAAGAGAACAGACCCATTGTACACTGGGGTCAAATGTCAGTGGTCTGGGCTGTCAGCTCTTCCCCTCGAACCCCCAGTTCTGGTCCGCATACATGCCTTGTGACACCCAAAACAAAGATGCCGTGAAGAGAATACTGGAACAGATGGATGTGATACACCGCATGTGCCAACTCTATCCTGAGACCTTCATGTGTGTCACCAATAGTTCAGGTAGTGTCCCACCAAGGCTCTGATGTCCTCCTGCCTGCCAGACCTGGTCTTTAGTAGAGGGTGGGAGCTTTGAAACCTGGAGGTTTCGTGCCAACCCCCTGCTCTGTTTTCTGTAGACATCCTACAGGCTTTCCGGAGGGGGAAAGTGGCCAGTCTGATCGGCGTGGAAGGCGGCCACTTAATTGACAGCAGCCTTGGTGTCCTGCGGACACTCTACCATCTGGGCATGCGGTATCTGACCCTCACCCACAATTGCAACACGCCCTGGTAAGGAGTCCCTGTGAAAACCCTGTGATAGGGTCAGAAAAGGAAACCAATGGCCTCTATTATGACCAGAACCCTGGCCTCTCCTGAGCTCCAGACCAGGCCCTGTTCTCTGGACAGGTGAGGGTGGGTTGAGACCACTGCCCTGTTCCCTAGACACATGTGTGTATCTCTCTTCAGGGCCGACAACTGGCTTGTGGACAGAGGGGATGATGAGGCTGAGAGCCAAGGACTGTCACCCTTTGGGAAGGTGAGGGGAAAGGATTACCGTCCCCAAAGGATGGGGCAGAGTGTCACACCTCAATGGACTTGTTTCCCCCTCAGTTTCATGGAGCTAGCAATGCTTGTTTCCGGGGTTCTGCTGGAGCCCTTGAGTATTCAGGATGCTGAATCCTGGGTACCCTACAACTTCCAGCCACTTAAGGCACAGTTAACACCTAGGGCTGCTTTTCCCCCGTGCCAGATTCAGAATGTCTGTGAAGTGTACCCAACCCTATCCCCTGCCCCCCAGCGCCTGCTGAACGAGATGAACCGCCTGGGTGTCATGATTGACCTGTCCCACGTGTCTGTGGCCACCATGAAGGACGCTTTGCAGACCTCCAGGGCACCAGTCATCTTCAGCCACTCTTCTGCCTACAGCCTGTGTCCACACAGGCGGAATGTGCCCGATGACATACTGCAGCTGGTGGTAAGGAATGGAGAGGTGAAGGGGAATCCCCCCTTGCCTCCTGGGGGTCCTCTCTAACTTTCACCCCCCTCCCCCTCCCCCCCCCCCGCCCCGAGCAGAAGAACACGAGTAGTCTGGTGATGGTGAATTTCTTCAACAACTTTGTGTCCTGTTCAGACAGCGCCACCTTGCCCCAAGTGGCCGGTAAGTGGGTAGGACCACATAGTGGCAACATAAGGGATGGCCTTGCTTAGGACTCACACCTGTTACTCCCTACAGACCACCTGGACCACATCAAGAAGGTGGCAGGCCCTGGGGCTGTGGGCCTTGGAGGAGATTATGATGGTGTTACCATGTAAGAGTGACATCTTGTTTTGTTTTGTTTAATTTTGATGGTGTTATGATCCTATTTATGTGTCCTGATGGGACAGGGGAGGGAGAACGTGTCCTGAGTACAGTGCAGGACATTTTACTGCAAGGCTGCTCTTTGCATCTTCATGGACCCGGAGATTGGCCCATCTGCAAAGCGCATTCCTCTTGGTCTTGGCCTAGGCTTCCTGTGGGACTGGAGGATGTTTCTAAGTACCCAGACCTGATAGCTGAGCTTCTCAGGAGGAACTGGACAGAGACCGAGGTCAGAGGTTTGCTAGCTGACAACCTGATTCGGGTCTTCTCTGAAGTGGAACTGGTGAGGAGAGAGTGGCCGTCCCTCCCTGCCCCCTCTCCCAAACACACACACACACAGGGCAGACTACCTAACTTGGCTCTGTCTCCAGGTAAGCAATAACATGCAGTCTCCTGAGGAAGTCCCTATCACCGTGAAAGAGCTGGATGGCTCCTGCAGGACATACTATGGCTACTCTCAGGCTCACAGCATCCACTTGCAGACAGGAGCCCTGGTGGCCTCTCTGGCTTCCCTGCTCTTCCATCTCCATCTTCTGTGACATCCGAAGGACCAGAACCTCCTCCAGTGCTCTCTGAGCTCAGGGAAGACTGGACAAGCCCAGAGTCCCTGTTGTCCATGCAGAACCACACCCTTTCCTGAATAAGCAGCAGGCTTACCTGGGGACAGCTCAAGACACAGGCATGCAATAAACGCAATGAGCCTTTGAGTGCTGAGTGGGTACGCTGTATCTCAGCCCTGGGAGATTCTTCTGAACCTCTGGAGAGCAGATGCTGAGAACGGCCCTGTGTGAACAGGACGTGGGAGCACCCGAGTTCTTGGAGGAGAGGACTAGAAGGGACCCAGAGGTTAGCAAAGGGTCTCACGTAAGCACTGGCTAGTTTGAAAAATCATGTTCTACGTTTAAGTGGCTACCTTCCCCCCTCACTGTGCATGTACCACATGCACATGAACCCCTCCCCCCACAACACATGTACTCATGTGCACACAGGCACACATAGACATTCAGACGCATTATACATATCATACATAGGCACATGTACTCTGACACATACCATATAAGAGTCACACATATCTCTCTGAGTTCTGTAATTCAGATTACATAGGTAATGGGTAATCTCAATCTGGTCCAGCCTTGGCGGGTGGGATCCAGGTAGGATGGGTGCCTGGACTCCCGGGGATGATCACACAGCTAACTGTGGGTGTTTCCTGAATCACAGGGCAGAGGTTGTCCCCTATGTGTTACCTAGCATGGTTGTTAGTGTGAAACAGGGCACCAAGCCTTCCCATGAGGACATTCAAGGATGAGTCTTGTGAATAAACTTATGAGGGACAGCGTTCACCTGAATGGCCAATGACCCCTTTGTGGTTCATGCTGCTGAGATCTCCTCATGGACACGGGCAAGGACTCCTTTGTCGAGAGCCTGTCCCTAGGTACCCCACAAAGGGCGCACGGTATGAAGCCCCGTGGCCATAGATCCCTTTCAGATCTGCCTTCTGAAGATCTGAAAAGTGGGTAGAGGATAGCCATAGCCCGTGGGGCTGACCACACCCATGGGGCTGACCACAGGGACATCCCTGCCTGGCTTTGATTGTCTGAGACAGGCTCTCATGTACCCCAGGTGATCCTCCAACTCACTATGCGACCACAGATGAGCTTCCTGCCCTAACCGCCAAGTGCTGCCATGACGGGCACAGACCACCTCCCTTGGTTTATATGGTGCTGAGGATCAAACCTGGGATGTTGTGCATGCTAGGTAAGCATGCGATCGACCGATGCCAGTCCCAGGTTGGCTTTGAGAGTCCCAGGCTACTCATTTGCCCATGCCACCAAGGAACGAAAGGACAGGGGCCTGCATACCTCCAGGTCTGTGGGTATTAGCACAGAACAAGACTTGGTCCTATCCCTGTGTCTGTCACAACCTAGTTCACTAAGTAGCATCCTTTGTAGTCTGGTGTAAATGTCTCGAGGAATACCCTCTGACTATTTAGTATCGATTTATAAGGGGAAATGCTTAGGAAAGGGTTCTGTGCTCAATGTCTGGACAAAGCAGTGGGAAAGCTCCCTCTGGTGGACTTCCAGGGTATTACACCCCATTTTGCCAACTGGGAAATAAGGGGGCAGAAGTCCTAAAACAATCCCAGGTCTGAGCTGTCAGGGGCTGAGGGGAGAACCCAAGACTGAGATCAAGCTAAGGCCTTGTCTTGATGCCAGATTGGAAGAACCTTGAATTCAGAGCCAGCAAGGCCCCGTCTCAAGATTTCTAGTTGCCTAACGTCATCTTTTTTTTTTTTTTTTTTTTTAAGATTTTATTTATTGATTATATGTAAGTACACTGCAGCTGTCTTCAGACACTCCAGAAGAGGGCGCCAGATCTCGTTACAGATGGTTGTGAGCCACCATGTGGTTGCTGGGATTTGAACTCTGGACCTTCGGAAGAGCAGTCGGGTGCTCTTACCCACTGAGCCATCTCACCAGCCCCCTAACGTCATCTTTTTTGTGGTTGTTGAGTCAGGGTTTCATGTAACTAAGGGTGGCCCCCAACTTGCTGCGTAGCCAAGGATCACCTTGGATGCCCGATGACGCTGTAAAATCACACGATAGCACCCGCTGAGGTGACACGTCTCATCTGGTTCTGAAGAGTCTACCGCTTGATGAAGTGCCGTTCCCGTATCCCCTTTGTCCTACTTCGGGTCACCATCTTTCTTTTTATTTTAGAATGGCGGGGCTGGCCTTGGTGGCGCACGCCTTTAATTCCAGCACTGGGGAGGTGGAGGCAGGTGGATCTCTGTGAGTTGAGGTCAGATAGCTAGGGCTAGGTAGAGAGAGACCCAGTCTCGAAACAAGCGAAAACTGTGTGTGCGTACATGTGCGTGTAGGCATGGGTACAACCACATAGAGGCCACCATTTGAGAATTGGTTCTTTCATCTCATCTCCGGCTGTGCCAGTTCAGGTCAGCAGGGTCAGTAGCAGGCTTTGCTCTATCCACCAACCGTCTTCACATCCGACGTTTCCTTCTAAAGCATCCAGGCCTTGACAGGGCACCTGAGGTCAAGGATTCTGCAGAAGGTTTCACACAGGTGGGGGGAGAAGCTAGAGCACACCCCGTGGATGCAGGTTCTAATCTTGGTGAATGGGGACATGATCTGGATTTTTCTCTATTGGTCTCATCCAGATGAGTAAGGCAGCCCTCTGAGCTGTGAGGACCATGTGGGAGGCCGCTGAAAGGCATCTGAGGCAAACCAAGCAAAGTTCTAAGTGAGGCAGACCTTCTTGGAAGGCTGGGTTATTTCACACACTCCCCCAAAAGATCAAGTGTGTTGGGAGAGCCGCCCACAATGCAAATGAACCTACCAGAACTACACAGGCTACCTTGAACACTATAAACACACACACACACACACTCACAATCTGTTAACTGGATGTAGTTAGTAAGTTTGTCCCTGACTGTTGCGGCCTGCCCACAGTCCACAACACGAACGGTTCAACTGAGAATGGCAGTTCAGGCTGAAAAGAGAGGAATCTAGACGGGGCGGAAGAAACAATGGAGCCAAGACAACAAACATTCTGATCAAGGCTCAATTTTACTAATTCCAGACACTCAGTTATAAAGGAAGGGGGAGGGAACCCAATATCCCGCCAAGTAACTCAGGGTCCAGTAGCAGGACGAACACGTGTGTGCCTCCAGGCAGCAAAGGCAGGTTCCAGCAGTAGGTAGGCGTGACAGGACGAATGAGCACTTAGCTCCACCTTTGAGCAAGCAGGTTCCAGGCTGGGGGAAGGGAGGCCACACCTGACCACTGTACTCTACCACTGAGCTAACCTACCCCAAACCCCAGGAAGTCAGTCTGAAACTACTTTGGGTACAAAGCAAAGCAGAGGAGAGGTAGTTTTCACACTGGAGGACAGTAAATAAACGAGGTGTGTGTGGCACCCACATATAAGCTGAACCCCTCAAGAGACCAGAGTGGGAGGACCTTGAATTCAAGGCCATCTTGGGCTACAAGTGACATCTCCTCATTCTTAAATTCCTTGCAGACTAATTTTTGTGTACAGATATTTTGCCTATGTATGTCTGTGTACCATGTCTGTGGGCCCAGTGTCCACAAAGGTCAGAGTGTGTCAGGTACCCTGGAACTGGAGTTACAGATGGTTGCTGGGGATTGAATCCAGCTCTTCTGGAGGGGCAGCTACTGCTCTTAACTGCTGAGCCACCTCCCTCCACCCCGAGAGCTCCTAAAAAAAAAAAAAAAAGCAGAGGAGAAGGTGGCTCACACCTGTAATCCTAGCTCCCAGGAATCAGAATCAGGGTCACTGTGAGTTTGAGGCCAGTCAGGTAACTCTGCTTCCTAAATAGGCATGGCTATTTAGTAAGGCCTTGTCTCAACAAAAAAAAAAAAAAAAAAAAAAAAAAAAAAAAAAAAAGGAAGGAAGGAAGGAAGGGGGAGAGAGAGAGAGAGAGAGAGAGAAAGAAAAGAAAGAAAGAGAGAAAGAGAGAAAGGCAAGAAAGAAAGCAAGCAAGCTTCAAATAGTTGGGTCTGTGATACCAGTAGTAGGCCGATCTCTGTGATTTCAAGTTCACCTCACTATAGTGAGTTCCAGGACAGCCAGAGGTCCATATGAAGACCCTGTTTAAAAAATACTTTAAGCCGAGCAGTGGTGGTGCGCACTTTTAAGATGTATTTATTTTATGTAAGTAGCTGTCTCTGTCTTCAGACACACCAAAAGAGGGCATCAGATCTCATTACAGATGGTTGTGAGCTACCATGTGGTTGCTGGGAATTGAACTCAGGACCTCTGGAAGAGCAGTCAGTGTTCTTACCTGCTGAGCCATCTCTCCAGCCCAAAATGTGCAGCACAGGCTGGCTATGAACTCATGGTCCTCCTGCCTCTGCCTCCTTCAGCAAATCCTACCGGCGTGCGCCATCAGAAGTGGCGGTGGTGGTGCACACTTTTAATCCTAGCACCCAGGAGGCAAGCAGGTGGATCTCTGAGTTCGAGGCCAGCCTGGTCTAAAAAGTGAATTCCAGGATAGCCAGGGCTACATAAAGAAACCCTGTCTCAAAAACAATAACAAAAAAGGTACAAGGAAGGAAGAGGGTGGCTAGGCTGGCTCTTACAGTGCTAATACACGGTCCTAATATGATCAGAGGGGTACAGTCAAGCATCTTGTGAGCTAGTCATCTTTCTTGGAAGCACGAGGTGTGACAGGTAGGCAGTTTTGCTGGTGTGAATGTGTACATGTTTATAGCTCAGGGGTTGACAGCTGTGTTTCAATCATTTCATCTTTAGATCTTTTTAACTTATGAACTTAATGTACACAGGAGGGTGTTCTTCCTGCATGTATACCAGAAGAGGACATCAGATGACATGGGACTACAGTTACAGATGGTTGTGAGCCACCATGTAGTGGCAGGTATTGAACTCAGGACCTCTGGAAGAGCAGTCAGTGCTCTAAACCTGTGAGCCACCCCTCCACCTTTTGAGATGAGGTCTCTGATTCAGACGTTAAGTAGCCTACTAGCCTGTGAACTCCAGGGATCTGCCTGTCTCTGGCTTTCTAAATACCAGGGTTACTCCAGGCCTGGCTTTTTAACATGAGTTCTTGAGATTCAAACTCACGTCTTCCTGTTTGTTCAGCAAGCACTTTGCCAAAGGAGTCGTGTGTGCACGCACCAAAGCCTATTGTCTCAGCACTGTTCCCCTCTCAAATAAATCATCAATGGCCAGGTTGATGGCAGAGAAGCCAAGAGAACCCTGACTCCTGCAGTGCAGGGGAAGCTGGGAAGTAGGATGTGCTGAAATCAAGAGGGTGGGCTGAAGGGCCCAGGAGCAAAAAAGAAGCATCTTAAATTGGGAAGAATTTTTGCATCAATACTTTTTTATTGGTTTTTTCGAGACAGGGTTTCTCTGTGTAGCCCTGGCTGTCCTGGAACTCACTTTGTAGACCAGGCTGGCCTCCAACTCAGAAATCCACCTGCCTCTGCCTCCCAAGTACTGGGATTAAAGGCGTGCTCCACCACGCCCGACTCTGATTCCACCATTTGTATAGTCTGAGAATCATTGCTCATCCTTGCCTCCCCTTTCCTCCTGGAAACAAGGCCTCCAGGGACACTACCCCTCCCCAGTTCTGACTCCACCCTGAAGTGAGACACTGGATCATCCACATGGGGTGCAGCCCACAGCTCACAACCCTGCCCAGGACACCAAAGCAAAGTCTGAGACGTTCTTCACCAATCCCTTTATTTACTTACGACAGCACTGTGAAGGCAGACACGCCCATTCTGATGAACCCAGCCCAGCTCCCCCATCCCTACTACTGTTCCACAAACCCTGCACCCTCCAGGACCCAGGGAACTCACAAGTTATCCCGAGACTGCAGCTACTCTCAACACCTAACATAGAAGTTGATTTCAGGAAGCCTTGTGGGGGCCATGGTTAGATTGTACCTTGGTCCCCACATCCAGGGCAACAATTCCAGCCCCCACCTATAACATCAACTTGTAATGTGGAATACCCAGGGACTCCAAAGTGCAGAACAGAAGAAACCAAACACAGGTAGCCTCCAAACTTGTGTGTAATCCTGTGGGCACCGCTACACTGCTCAGCCTATAGAGAGGGCTGGGACAAACACAACCCGTCCACTGTGCTTTCTACGTTGGCAAAAGAACAAAATCACCAGGAGTTTTAAGAACATGAGTAAACTTCAGGAGATAGAAGACCAATCAGCAGCCGTGCAGTTTCCAGGTCTACCTGCTCGCTGCCAGCTTCCTCACTGCGGAGGGGGGGAGAGCTTGCTGCCACCAGCCAAAGGTGACTGACTCAGGCTCCCTCTGTTAGCCAGCCAGGCTCTCCCTTGGAGACGGCAGAAAGCAGCAGCCTTTGTCTAAAAGGGCAGGGGAGCCAGTCATTCAGGAATGAGCAGCTCTAAGGCGGCCTGGGAGCTGACACTAGGAGTCTGTCAGCATCAGGCAGACAGTTCAGCCCCAGCAGCCCAAAGTTCTTCCAGAGGCAGCTGCAGATTAAGGTGGAAGAATCTCTTAGGAAGGAGCTGGACTTGAAAGTGGATGGTACTTCTGTTCCTGTGGGCTGGGAAAGGGAGCTGAGGGACAGAAAGCCCACGCAGACTCAGCCGGCCGGCAGTAGACACCAGGACCGCAGCCCTGGGAAGATGGAGGAGAGCAACCATTTGTAAAGGCCCCAGGTCAGTGTTGGTGGCACTGGACACCTTGGTACACAAAGTCCACAGGAACCTTAAGGGCTGTCACACACTGGGATTTCCTGTCTGCAGAAGAAGGGGGAGAGACTCCCAAGAGTTACCTGGCAAAGGAGGGATGGTTCTGACCCTCACTGGCCACAGCACAGAGTGGGTGTGCAGTCACTGGAATCTGAAGGCCCCAAAGTACTGGGCTCAAGTCCACACACATCTGCAGGCCAAACCCTGTCAACTCCACATAGGCAGAGGACAACAGAAAGCTTGCCATCCTCCAGCTGTGGCCCACACGCATATATGTCACCACACACTTGTGCAAATTCAGTACCAGGACAGAGACCCGCTGCCCAACCTAAGGCTCAGTTCTAAGGCGCCAGCCTGACAGGTTGGAAAAGAGCCCAGGCAGCTACGAAGGGTTGGAGAAAGTGGAGCGCAGTTGGGCAGAAGCCTCCAGAACATCACAGGGCAAGGGAGGCAGCACCTGCCACGGACATGCTAATTCCTCAGGGCAGCCAACCTGGAAACCAACACAAGAAACTGTGGTAAGAAAGGCAGCAAGCAGAGGGCACTGTGTGCAGAGCTAGACCTGAACCCAGAAGTGAGGACCCACTTAGACTCAGGTTCTCAAAGCTGTCCTGGGACAATGGGTGACAAGATGCCAGAAAGAGTCACGTACTGTGACATTCTTAGGAAGAGCATAGAACTTCCTTCTGTGGTGAGCTGCTGGCTACAGGGGGTTACCCACCGCATTCTGATGGAAGGGGGAGCTGTGCAGTCCAACACGGGTTTCCCTCTGCCCTTCCCAACAGTCCATCAAGTGGGATGGTCTTTACAAGACTGTGCTCCATCCCACAATGTCCTCAGGGTCAGCACAGAACACTAGAGCAAGTACACGGCCCCTCAGACAGCACCCTACCTCCGGGACAGCTGGTCCTCCTGGCTGCGCACAGAGCTCTCGCCCACAGCAGACGCTCCCTCTGGCAGCTGGCTGAGCTGGTCTAGGACCTCCAGGCCGTTTTCCTCAGCTATCTGGACAATGAGGCTGTCGACCTGCTCCTGAGGTGTGGTCAGCGTGGTGGCAGAGCTCACAGAATCCTCCATTACCTGAGGAGACATTCACTCTGGGCAGTATGGCTGCGGAACCCTCCATGGCGCATGAAGCCCACTGCGATTGTTTTGTGTCTGCTGTGGACATGTGCGGTACACACGTGCTCGTGTGAAGTCCAGAGGCTAAGACTGAGTATCCTCTGGACGCTGCAATCTACAAGCCTGTCACTAAAGCCAGTGCCTACATTTCAGCCAGACTGGTCAGTAAAGCCCTGGGGCTCTCCAGTCTTTGGTCCCCAGCACTAAGGCTGCCACATACTCAGCCTTTATGTGGGTGCCCTTGGGTTTGTGCAGGAAGCACTTCACCCGCTGAGCCATCTCCCCAACTCCACTGTGGTTCCTACTCTCTGTCTCCTCAAAGGGAACTCTAGGAAGCCTTTCCTGGCTCCCTTGGCCCTTCCTGCCCCATATCTGCCAGTCCCACCTCCAAGGGCAACCAGTTCCTGGAGCGTGCTGAGTTTCTGCGTGCTTGCTATCATGTGGGCCTCCCCAGAAAAGCTGGTGTCCCGTGTCCAGCTCCGCACAGCCACCCTGACACCCTGTCCAGCATAGCACCACGGCCACCACGGCCACCTACCGATGTGTGCACATCCAGGTTCTGCACCTGCTGCTCAAACCTGTCCATCACTGCAGACACCTTCTGAAGGTCCATGGCGCTCAGGGCCTTGTCCAGAGCCTTGGTCACCTGGGCCATATTCTTGGTCACCTGGGATAGAAGAGGATTAGGGATAAAAACAGAGTTAACAGGCGAATGAGGACTGCAGACCAGGGACAGGCCACCAGGGCCTCAGCTCAGCTACTTGAACACAACTGATGACACAGGAGTCCTCGGGTCTCTCCAGTTTGAAGGGAAGCTCTGCTGTGGAACCAAGAGCTCTAACTCCCAGCCTCTTGTAGAATGACACTAGGAGTCCCAGGCTGTCCTGAGGCCTCCCCGTGTCCCGCGCTGCTGGTCCAGCTTCCCCCTACTCTAGAAAGGCACCAGGTCCTGCCACTAAACCCTACAACAAACGCTGGTCACACGGCCCCATGGTTTGGCACTTACCCCCTTCATGGTCACAGCTGTCTGCACCTTGGAGGCCACTGCGTCCACACGGGAGGCCATCCGGAGCCAGTTTACACCTTCATTCTTCTTGCGGATGGCATTTTCAGCATACACCCGGGCACACTCCACATTTTTCTGCTGAAGGGCCTATGATTCAGAGGGAAATATTGATGGAGGAACTCTGTGAGCAGCTTGCGTGCCTCTCTAGTTTCCCTAGGAATAGCCCTGAGGAACAGGCGAGCTCTGTGAAGTATAGTGCCACAGTCCAGAGGACGGGCATCCAGACAGGGATGGGTGCCATAGAGCAGCCCAGGGGGTCCAGTCTGCTGTTCCTCCAGAGCCACATCTGCACAGCAGACAGGTGACAAAGGCCAAAGGAACCACAGTGGGGGAAGGCGCAGAGCTTCACCCGAGAGGCCTGAGCAGCGCGTGATCACCAGCAGCCACAGCCTTGGAGCTACTGAGCCTTGAAACAACAGGAAAGAGCTGGGCAACATCTGGCTGAAGGTCTGCTCTGTGTATCTTTAGGATGCCTTCCCACCTCTGCCCGACCATGACACCCTAGGCTGCAGCCCTGAAGGAGGGAAAGCCAGCTGATGTCACTGGAGCAGGGACAGCCTGGAGGCCATGCCTTGCCAGTTCAGGATGCTGGAAGGGAGGGAGGAGGTGGCATGAAAGCCATGCACCTGGGCTGCTCTGGACGTCACCGTGGACGTCACCGTGGGCTTGGGTGGGGAGGCAGAGGAGGACGGTTACTCCTCCTTCAGGCTCGCTCTCAAGTACAAAAGCAAACACACTGACACTCTGGAATCAGTGAGATTAAATCACAGCGCGCTGGAAGGAAGAGTCTCGTGCAAAGAGAAGATGCAGAGCACCCCGGAGGGAGACAGCAGGGGATGGTGGCTCCTGCCTACAGTTTACCAAAGCTGAAGCCGATGCAGGATGAGTCACATCGGAGGTTAGGTTAGCCTGGGCTACACAGTACAGTTCCAGGTCAACCTCGACTACAGCACTCAATCTCAATAATGAAATGAAGTAAAATAAAATAAAAGACAGGGGATGGGGAGAAAGGAACCCGGGCCAGAGGAGTTACGCACCTTCTTCACTTTGGCCTGCTCAGCCTTGGAGTCCTTCTCGGCCTTCTTGGCCAGTTTCTCCAGCTGCTTCGCTGTGAACTAAACAGAAGCCATAACATCCTGAGATGCTCAGGTGAAGTTCACCCTTTAGCCCAGGACCTCTTCTCTGCCTGTCCTTGGCTCAACCCTGTGCTAAGGCACAAAGCCTCAAAGCTTAAGTCCAGTCAGACACTGTGGGCTGTTAGAAACTGCAACAGCCCAGGGACGAATCCCCCTAAAGCCCCACCCAGGACCTAGGCCCTGTGTGCGAGGGGAGGCTGCAACAGGTTTCCTAAAGTGTCCATCATCTCTAGTAACACCCTAACCCATACCCTCCCCCAGAGTAGAAGGCTGGCAAGACAATTAATGCTCACCAAGCCTGTCCCTGCTTGTGGGGACTGGCAGCTCACAGAGAGCACACATAGCCTCCTTCAGGCTACTCAGGCAGTGACATAAACTCGTATAACTCCCTGTGGAGAACTCTGCATACACAGCTTCCTCACTCTGCCACAAGAGGAAATGTCAACATGCCCAGGACCCTTCTGGCAATGGAATTCAAGGGCTGGAGACCAGATCCTGGCCACCAGCGAGCAAGGCTCACACACTGCCCTTCATCAGCCCACATGCCACCACCTGGTGGCCGAGGTGACACCAGAGCCACATGCCACCACCTGATGGTCCAGGTGATACCAGAGCCATGTTCAGCTGCTTGTTACCTCACTCCTGCCCAGACCCTCAGAGCCAGGGAGGAAGAAGCCAGAGAAAGTTAACTCTGTCACGTGTGAGGCATGGGAGCAAAGAGGCAGAAGCAAGCCATGGTGAGCAGGCGGGGGCAGACACTTCCCAGGAGGAAGCACTTTCAGGCGCCCATAAAACTCTCCTTCAAGTTTTTAAAATTCAATCTGTGGTTTTAAATGCTTAGTAAAACATCAAAGCATGCATGTCTCGCCCAGTTGTGTTTCTTAGAAATAACACACTCGTCCTCATGAACAAATCAGAATGATCTGCTTCTACTTAGCCAAAAACGAAGAATGAGCCTGTGTTTGGTCAGCCGTCTGAGTGAGCGCTGTGTGGCTGCCATTCAATTACAATAACGTCCCTGGGACTTTGGGGTCTGGGTTCCAAGCACCACTGGTTGCCGCTGTGACTCTCATCGTCATTTGCTGGGTCCCGGGACAGGACTGGGGAAGGGTGATTTTGTACAAACCTTCAACTGGAACAGGGTATCTGCAAAGACAGAGGACACAGCTTAGAGCACTTAAAGAGACGTAACCAGCAACGCATCTGACAAGGTAGCAGACTCAGGGGATCCTTGCAGATGCCAGGGGCTGGCTCACACCAGACAGGAAGTCTGTCTGTCCTACAGTGCAGTCAGAAGATAGAGCCATGTTAGACACAGGCCTCCAAACCAACAGGGATCCTCACTAACTTTGTCAGGAACACAGGACAATCTCAAAGGGCTACTTTAAGGACAGACAGGGTGACGTATGCAGCTTTTGGCCATGGTCAGAGTGGAGATGGTGGCTTACAATTTATTCAACTTTACAAAACACATGGCGTTCTTTATCTTCAGTACCAAACTTAACCGTTAATACTTCACGGTTGGTTTGGCATAGCCTTTCCTTTATCTTCCCAAAGGCAAATAGATGGAATTAGTGTTGGGGGTAAGCCTGAGGTCACGGAAGAGGCTACTCCATGACAGCTGGGATTTCTAAGCCACAGCACCAGGCTCCAGCACACACTATCCCCACCTGTACTAAGCCAAAATAGGAACCAACCAAACTAGCTACTCATTCAAAAACTTGGGACAGAACAGGCGGTGGTGGCGCATGCCTTAAATCCCAGCACCCGGGAGGCAGAGGCAGGCGGATTTCTGAGTTCGAGGCCAGCCTGGTCTACAGAATGAGTTCCAGGACAGCCAGGGCTACACAGAGAAACCCTGTCTTGAAAAACAAAAACAAACAAACAAAAAAAAAACCCAAAAACCTGGGACAGGCAAATTCAATTTCTTACTTATCCGAGGCTGGGGTCACTTTGACCTCTTGACCCTTCTGTCTACCTCCGGAGGGCCGGCATTACAGTTGGAGCCACCGCACACCGCCCCGGTAACTGGCTCTGTTTCTGAATCTGCAGAGTGCTGTCATACTTGATTCCTAAAGCCTTACCCTAGCAGTCCAGACTCAGGGCACTGAGGGTCTGTGGATGCAGACAGGGCCTGGCAGAGACCTGCCGGGCTGCAATCACCTCTGTGCATCTCTCACCACTCAGTGTAGGCTGACCATGACACAGAGACTGGAGGAACAGTGTCACCTAGGTATGGTCCAGCCATTTCACTAGCTTTAGGACACTGGCCAAATGGCCCCCATTTTAGCCTGTACTTTCATGTAGACTCTAGAGGGACTCTAGAGGGACTGGACTCTGAAAATCGGGAGAACCCTGTTGTGCGCTGCAGAGTGAACTGTAATGCCAGACAAGGGTCCATCTTCTTCCCAAGGGACAGTCTAGGATTCTTAAGTATGTCTTCCACAGCAATGACACAGTACTTTGGCTTTCTACATTTCAGAAAGCAGTTTAAAAACAAAACAAAACCTCCATTACAGCCCTAGGCGGTGGCACAGACCTTTAATCCCAGCAGTGGGGAGGCAGAAGTAGGCAGATCTCTGAGTTCAAGGGCAGCTTGATGTATACAGTAAGTTCTAGGCCAGCCAAGGCTACACAGAGAGGCAGTCTCATACAAACAAAAAACTAGCCCATAAAACCTATTATGAGTTCTTTGGGAGTCTAGAGGTTGGAGCCGAGGCAGGTCAAAGTGACTCGTGACTCATACTGCTACAGGTGGTTCCCTCCCAACCTGCTAACCTAAGGTTAACCGGTCCCTCCTACTAGGAGGGAACCCAAAATCCTACTGTTTGGTACTTGAACTCCTTTGTATCTTAATACTATTTCTCTGGGTACTTTTCTGGTGCCTTCTGACCACACTCCGGGGTCCCCAAACAGAAACAAAACAAAACAGGGAGAGTGGCTAGTGGAAGGACCTGGATCGGGGGTCGGGTGTAGGGGTGGGGTCATTTGGACAAGATTCAGGGTTTGGATCCCGGGCGTGGGGTGCAGGCCTGGGGAGATGTGGGTAAGGAAGAAGACCCAGGGGTGAGAGCTGTCTGGGGTCTGGAGTCAGGAATCGGGAGCTGGCTTCTGCTGGGTTGTGCGATCGAGGCCCAGGAGAGGGTTTCAGCTAGGATGTCAGGGTTCAGGCACCCGGTCGGGTCCTGGTGGCTACCCGGGCTGCAGGCCGGAGGGCAGGTCCTAGTCGGGGGTCTCGAGCCCAGTGAGCTGGGGGGGCGGGTCCCGGTCCGAATACTGGGTGGAGACTATGGGTCCCAGGCCCGGGGGATAGAGTCTGGGGCTGAAGCCCGGGGCGGGTCCGGCTGGGTTATGGGGCTGAGGCGAGACGTCCGCAGACTCCCGCTCCGACCCCGAAGTGGATGACAGCCCCTTACCGTCCATGGCCGGTCGGGCTAGCACAGCCCTCGGGGCGGCGCAGGGGACGCGATGTTACGGACCCGCAGTCTCCGCGAGGACTTCCGGGGTCGCCACCGCTTCCGGTCGCGCGGCCGGCTGTCGCGAGAAGATAGCTCCGGGGGCGGGGCTTGGGCGGGGCTTGGGCGGGGCTCAGGCACGGCTCGCGCGGCACGCGGTTGCCATGGTAACGAGCGCCCAGCGCGGAGTGTGGGTTTTGTGAGTCGGTCGGGTTAACCGGCCCCGAGGCCGCCCGGCTGGAGCGGCGGGGTCACCTAATGGGCCAGTCGAAAAGCAAACCCAGAGAGAAGAAAGGTAAAGGGCGCCGCCTGGCGGCGAGGCCCGCCCTCCGTGCGGGCGTCCGCGGGCTGTAGGTCTAACGGCTTGTCCGTCCGTGTGTTTCAGAGGAGGAGAAGAGCACTACCACTTTAGTTACAAAGTCTAAGGAGAAAGGAATGGAGAAGGAGGCCAAGCAGTCTGACAAGGAGTCGCAGCCTGCCGAAAGCCTGCTGTTCGCGACATCCAAGCACTCAAGGCCGTCGTCTTCGTCTGAAGGTAGGGAGATCCAGAGGAGACCGGCCGCGGCAAGGCAGCAGGGAAGGGTCCCCTTTCTAAGGATGATGACCCGGGAGGTAAATATTTCAGGGTTCTCGGTGCAGGGAAGGTGAGCGAGAGCACTGCCCTTGGCTCCAGGCTAGGCTATAACAGGGATTTCAAGGGCATCTTGCATATCTGGAGACCCTGTTTCAGAAGGAAAAAAGAAATCGAGAGGAAACTTGAGCGATCCATACAGTGTTCCCCAAAGAGGGTTATAGGGTGCTCTCTGGTCCCACAGTGATCCCTTCAACATGTAACAGCTTGGAGCAGAATTCTCCTCGGGTGATTGGCCAGGCTGCTGTGTGACTGACTCCCGAGCGGAGAGGGCTTGGTGTCCCTCAGCCTGGCCACAAAGATGGGAGGGCGTCTCAAGGTAGAAAGGACCGTGAGTGGGACAAAAGTGTTTCTTTTCACATCCAGCATTTGGCAGACAGCAGAAACTGCTGCGGATTCCACTTTTCCCTGAGGCAGACGTTTGGCCTGTTTCTTCCTTTTATAGTAGCTTGGTATGGCCACGCAGAAGGAAACGTACAGAGCCTTCCGACACTGTGACACCCCCCCCCCCGCCATTGTCAGAAATAGAACTGTTGTTGCGGGTTTAAAACAAGGAAGGCATTAGGAAAAGCAGAGCCCTGGGAGGACCTACCCCAGGCTCACTGCGGTAATCTGGTGGAAGCCAGAGGCACAGTTGCCGAGGACAGTTGAGAAGGATTGGAGGTAGAAAGCGTAGACCCTCCTCTCAGATGAGAAAGAGGTTGAGGCACCCGTGGGACTTGGGGGAGGCAGTTTGAAATCCAGGTGCTGGGACTGGGAAAGAGGTCTGCCCTTGAAGCTTAGGGGCCCCTCATCCGAGGCTAGAAGGCTACACAGAGGCTGCAGACCTAGGGAAGCTTGTGATGTGATATCTGTCGCTCAGGGCGCTTTTAGTCAGAAAAGCCAACTAAACAAGATTTTGTCACCTTGTGGTTTGATGTCTCACCAAAGATGGGTCAGAGATGGCGACCACCACCATGCCTGGCATCGGCATCAAGGACTCTGTGCTCCATTGTGTCGCCTTCAACCTCAGGAATGTCTTCCTTCACAGTGCCAAGGGATCTGGAAGGCTGCAGCCTCCCTGGCACACAAACCATGCTGACCCTTACGAGATGTGGGACTTTGCTTGCTATTGGCAAGGAAGCCTTTCTGAGGTAGGCTTCGTCTGCCCAGCCTCTCTAAGATGGCTCCAGCTCTACAAGTTTGTGAAGTGTTGGAGGTGCTGTAAGGCATCAGGGTAGACAAGGCCTTTGCCAGCGAGGAACTCCCCATTTGAAGGCCACCGGTGACACCTGTCACACAGCGTCAACGTCTGGAGGAAAAGCAGGTGGACATGAAGAGAAAACCAAGTGAGTCTGGTGTCAAGAAAAGATGACAGAGCAGGCTCAGCAGTCACAAGAACAAAGCCACTGACACATGTGACCCTGGAGGGAGCCTCAGAGCATGAGGTCAGAGGAAGTCAGGTGTAAATGCCCATGTACATTATGACCTCCTTTCTTTTTTTTTTTTTTTTTAAAGATTTATTTATTTATTATTATATGTAAGTACACTGTAGCTGTCTTTAGACACACCAGAAGAGGGAGTCAGATCTCATTACGGATGGTTGTGAGCCACCATGTGGTTGCTGGGATTTGAACTCGGGACCTTTGGAAGAGCAGTCGGAGCTCTTAACCACTGAGCCATCTCTCCAGCCCATGACCTCCTTTCTAGGAAGGCCTTGAACTCACAGTCCCTTTACTACAACTCCCCAGGTGCTGGGCTCACAGCACATGAGCTGCCAAGTCCATTTGGAAAGGATTCTAAAACTTCACAGGCTGGGTATGGAGTTATAGTGCCAGCTACTCAAGAGACTGAGGCAGGAGGATCATGTGAGCCCAACTTGGGCAACATTGTGAGACCTTGTGTTTTCAAAGCCCTAGGGAGAGTGTCTACCATACACAAAGCATAAAGGTGTGGGTTCCTTCACCAGCGCCCCATAAGGCAGACATGGTAGCACAAGCCTGGAATCTTAACACCTGAGGCAGGAGGAGTGTGAGTTCAGGGGAAGCTGTCATTACATGGCGTGTTCAAGTCCAGCCCGGGCTACGTGATGCCTGGGAGAGCTGACTCAGCATTAAGAACACTTGCTACTCTGACAGAGAACCTGGCTAACGTTCTCAGGATCCATTTGGTGGCTCCCAGGCATTTGTAATTCCAGTTCCAGGGGAATCAGGGCCATCTTCTGACCTCTGTGGATACCAGATATGCACATGATATACATACATACATACATACATACATACATGCATGCATACATATGCACATGATACACACACACACACACAAACACACCCCACAAACTAACCCATGGTTGTCCACCTCTGAGGCTCTGGGTTGCACCATAGTTGGGAACCTTGGGCTGGATCTTTGAGTGAACATTGGGTGACTGTAGGCTCTGGCCTTTGAGGCTTCGCAGCCTGTTGCTATCAACAGCACTTGTAGCCCAGATAAGTCTCCAGAGGACACAGCCTAGAAATAATCCAACTGTGCCAAGCACGGGACCTCAAGTGACACTGCCTAGACAAGCCTGTCCTGAGTCTCTGACCCATACCAACGACAGACAGGTTATTCTAAGCTGCAAGCATTTGGAGTCAGGTGTAACACAGTAGTCATATTCAGATCAAGGGGTAAATGGTGACAGAGAGTGGAAATTTGCCTGTCACTTCCAGAGCACTCCTGTGATTTCCCAAACTCAGAAGGCCAAGGCCGGAGGGTCACGCAAGCAGATTGAACTACATCCTAAAGCCCTGTTTTGTTTTTTAAAAAAGGTATCATGCCAGCTTGTAGATGGGGTATGTTATTTTATACATACTGTATCTATATGTTTAGGTATTTTTACATTGAAAATTCCACAAATATATACAAAGAGATTAGGACACCACAGATTTATAGTCAGCCTACTCTACAATGTTGAATGTTCTGTGCCCCACATGATCCGATTCCTTCAGCACATAGACATAGAAGGAGTTGGAGAGATGGCTCAGTGGTTAAGGGCTTATGCTGCATTTCCAGAGGACCTGCGTTCAGCTCTGAGCACCCATATTGGGTAGCTCACAACCACCTTTAATTTCAGTTCCAAGAGATCAGATACCATCTTGTGTGTGGCCTCTGTGGACAGTGCATTCATGCACAAATTCATAATCTGACACACACATATACTTTAAAATTAAAATAAGAGAAAGGCAATTTTTATAAATGAAGCAAAGAGTGTAGACCTAGGCTGGGCCATCTTCACAGTCAGTTTGGATAGTAGATGATAATAATGAAGAACTGACCATGGACTGCGGTGTAGACTGCAGTGTAGCTCCGTGGCAGAGCGGTTGCCTAGCACGCTGAAGGCCCTGGGTTCTGTCTCTACCACGATGAAAAACAAAAGCAACCGGACCCTGCATAGAGAACAGCAACCCCCAACACCTCAGGCCCTGTGTGGCCCCCTTAGGAATGTTCTCCAAGTGACAAATTAGAGAGGTGAGGAACAGACCTGCGTGCCAGGTGTTAGGGTTAAAGGGACAGGGAAAAGAGGTATGTGCAAAAGGGGGCGTCAGGAAGGGGTCTCTGGCGGAAGAGGCCTGCGTGCTATGCAGGTGGGGCTGCTCCCTGAACATAGATGGGCACATGCCCCACACTCACGGGGACAATGTCAGTTTCCTGGATTGACACTGTACTAATGTAAAATGCTACCACTGGGGAAACCGTGTAAAGGGAACAGGGGGGTCACTTCTTGCTGCTTTTGCAACTGTTTGAATTTATGAGTATTTTTTTAAAATAAAAAAAGTTTAAAGATATAAAATGTTATAGTTTTAATTATCCTATTCCAGTTTAAGAAAAGCAGACCAATTATAGAAGACAGGGAGAATAAGTGGAGTGGTTGTGTATGTGTGTGTGTGTGTGTATGTGTGCACGCACACGTGGGCATGTGTGTGTGGTAAGTGTACAATAACGCTGACACAAAACACCAGCAGCAAGGGTCAGGGCTGTAAAGTTCTGCGTGGAGAATTGATACGTTAAAGATCTGCCTGTAGCCTCTTGGCCATACACAGATTGTCTCCACAAGAGTAAGAGTGAATAGAAAAGGTGCTTGCGAGGAGACTGGGAGATGACTCAGCGGTTAAGAGCACAGGCTGCTCTTCCAGAGGTCCTGAGTTCAAATCGCAGCACTCACATGGCCTCTTGTAACTATCTGTCCTTTCAGTTCCAGGGCATCCCATGCCCTTTCTGGCTTCTGAAGACAATAGCCACACACAGCATTACAGTGAATGAAGGTGGGGTTGGCGGTGCTTGGCGGTGCACCTTCAGTCCCAGCACTCAGGAGGCAGAAGGATCGCTGGTGAGCTGGAGGTCAGCCTGTGTAAATGGGGAGTTCCAGGCCAGCCAGAGCCACACTGTGAGGACTTGTGTCAGAAAAGAAAAGAATGTGTGGAGGTTGAGCATGGAGCACAGTGGGTAGACTGTGTGCCTCGGGTTCCATCACCAGCGCTGTCGGAAGCGTTCCTGGTGCAGCTTGCTTGTAATCCCAGCACTTGAGAGGTGGAAGAAGGAGCGCCATAGCTCAGATAATTGAATTTTATTTCTCAGTGAGGAGCATCACTAAGGGACACTGCAGGCTACGACCACACTTTATGGAGATACAGCACCTGCAGTCTCTGCAGTTATGGGGCAGAGGCAGGAGAAATCTCTTCCAGGCCAGCAATGACTATAGAGACAAAACAAAATGCACACACACAACAACAACAACAACAATAACAACAAATCTCTCCGAAAACTATAAACACTATAAAACTAAAAACAAACAAACAAACCCTCAAAGCAGTGAAAAATCATTTACAGTTCCGTGGCTCCCGCCTGTAATCCCAGCATTCTCAAGGCTGACCCATATCCCAAGCAGCCCAGCACCCCAGGCCACAAGAAGGAGGCTGTCTCAAAACCAAGGTAAAAGCGACATGTCTGAGAGGCCAGAGAAACCTCTCAATATCAGAGCAGGTATGAGCAAGTATTCTGGATCATTGTAGAACTCCCTCTCTCCCCTCCCCCTACCCCTCTCCCTCTCTCTCTCTCCCCTCTCCCTCTCTCCTTCTCTCCCCCTCTCCCCCTCTCCTTCTCTCCCTCTCCCCCTTTCTCTCTCCTTCTCTCCCTCTCCCCCTCTCCCCCTCCCTTTCTCCCCCTCCCCCTCTCCCTCTCTCCCCCTCCCCTTCTCCCCCTCTCCCCCTCTCTCTCTTTTTTTTTTTTTTTTGGTTTTTTTGTTTTGTTTTGTTTTTTGGTTTTTTCGAGACAGGGTTTCTCTGTGTAGCCTTGGCTGTCCTGGAACTCACTTTGTAGACCAGGCTGGCCTCGAACTCAGAAATCCGCCTGCCTCCCAAGTGCTGGGATTATCTCCCTCTCTCTTTCTCTCCCTCGTTTTGTTTGAGACAGGATTTCTATATGTAGTCATGCCTGTCTAAAACTTGCTCTGTAGACCAGGCTGTCATCTGCCTCTGCCTCCTGAGTGCTGGGATTAAAGGCATGCACCACCACCACCAGGCTAGAAGTACCTATCCTTGAAGGTGGTTTGACAGTGTGGTACAATCTCCCAATCCCTGTCCTCTGTTGAATAACCTTATGTGATCTCTCCTTGAGTAGGGTAGAACTACTTCAAAGGAAGAGGTGCGGTTGCTGTGGCTAGGTTTTAGTCAGCTTTAACCCAATCAGAACAGAGGTTATCTGGGTATACCCAACCTAACCATAGAGGGCTTTAGAAAGACACAGGCAGAGGTGGGGAGGAGGGGTCCATGTGCCAAGCCTGACCACCTGGGATCAGTCCCTGGACCCCATATAGAAGAAGGAAGAAAACAATAAAAAGTCCTCTGTAGTCTACACCTGCAGCATGGCATGTGTGGGCCCCGCCACGACACAGGTGCAACAAAATAGAACTTAGGACGTTTCTAAAATGTTACAGGCAGACAGGATGGGTGATGGTGCCCACCAGTAATTCCAGCACTCTCGATGCTAAAGCCAGAAGATCCTGACCCTCATCTGAACTGTCCATGAGGAAGTAGCCTCAGGCCCTGAGTAGAAGACTAGCCAATCTCTGCCTGAGTTCCTGGGGCACCAAGACTGAGAGACTTTAAGTATGGACACTGATAAAAGCCACCAACTTTGAAGTCATTTGTTCTGCAGAATGGCTTTTGTGACTCAAAAGTAAGATGTGTACCCAGCATTCCCAAGGCTCTGAGATGCGTGCCCAACACTAGAGAGGCAACGTGAGAACATGCAGGCATGGTGCTTGAGACAGGAAGATGGAAACAGGTTCTAGGCCACACAGCAAGACCCTGTCTCAAAAATTAAATAAGTAGTTCGGGCATTGTGTATGAAGAACCCTAAGTCAGCTATTATGTCTGTATTTCCAGCATTCAGGAGGCTAAGACAAGAGAATCTTGAGTTCTAGACAGCTCACTACATGGTTAAGACTTTTGTCTCCACAACTAGACAGACAGACAGACATAGATAAATGGATAGATGATAGATAGATAGATAGATAGATAGCCCTAGTGGTTAGGTTATAACTCAGTGGTAGAATACTTCCTAGCACATGCAAAGTCCTTAAGTTTCAACCCCAACACAGCAAAAATAAAACAAAGAAAAGAAGACCAAAGAAAAGGGATGTATATGCTGCACCCTCCCGCCCCCTCTCTCAGACAGGGTGGCCTACAGAGTGAGAGGGTTCAGGGATCTGCTTGCCTTTGCCACACCCAGCACATGTGTCCAAACCAGTCGTTCTCAACTTGTGTGTCTGAGACCCCTTTGGGCACCAAATGACCCGTTCATTTTTGTTTGTTTGTTTGTTTGTTGTTTTTTTCGAGACAGGGTTTCTCTGTGTAGCTCTGGCTGTCCTGGAACTCACTTTGTAGACCAGGCTGGCCTCGAACTCAGAAATCTGCCTGCCTCTGCCTCCCGAGTGCTGGGATTAAAGGCGTGCGCCACCACGCCCAGCTCAAATGACCCGTTCTTAAAGGCATGAGCTGCTGCCACCACCACCCGGCTCAAATTTCTTATATTAAGATGGACAGTTTTAATCCCAGCACTTGGGAGGCAGAGGCAGGCAGATTGCTGAGTCAGAGGCCAGCCTGGTCTACAGAGTGAGTCCCAGGAAAGCCAAGGCTATACAGAGAAACTGCCTTCTGAAAAACAAAAAAAAACTCACAGAAAAAAGAAAACCTTCCTATAATATACCAAAGGGCGACCTTGAAACCTTCCTATAATATACCAAAGGGTGACCTTGAAACCTTCCTATAACACAGGGCGACCTTGGACTTTGACATCCATGCCTGTGCTTCCTTAGCTGCTACACACAGTGCTCTTCATAGTCTTCCGGCAGAAACATACATTGATATGTGCTGGAGACGGAATCCGGGACTTTCAGCATGGTAAGCATGCAATCTAGCATAGAGGAAGGTTCTCTTAGGTAACTCCAGCTGACCGAGAGAGAGATTACAGGCTTGTGTGCCACCAAGCCCCCTTCTTCCAGTTAATTTGAAAACATGCAGTTTGATCCAGAGGTTCTGCTTCTGCCCAGTAAAGCTGTGATGGGTCACACTGCCAACTGGGAGGAACTAGAAGCACCCAGTACTCTGGGCCTGGGTGTGAGGAGGTTTCTAGAGAGGGTTAACTGCATGAGACTCATCACACATGTCCGTGCTGGTACTGCATACATGACTGCTTCATACTCTGTGGCCATACCTTCTGGACATAATGGACTGTTTCCCCTCTTAAACTATAAGACAGAGTAAACCCTCCCTAAATTGTTGTCAGGCACACACACACACACACACACACACTTGGGTGAGAGAAACAAATGCCACAAAAATATATAAAATTTAGAAATAATCTATGTACATCAAAGGGAGTTGGTCAAACAAAGGATGGGAACTGCAGATAGGCGTAGGCTCAAATTTTATTATTTGGGGGGGGGTGTTTTGTTGTTGTTTTTCAAGACAGGGTTTCCCTGTTGTACTGGCTAATTTTGTGTCAACTTGACACAGCTGGAGTTATCACAGAGAAAGGAGCTTCAGTTGAGGAAATGCCTCCATGAGATCCAACTGTAAGGCATTTTCTCAATTAGTGATCAAGGGGGAGGCCCCTTGTGGGTGGTGCCATCTCTGGGCTGGTAGTCTTGGGTTCTATAAGAGAGCAGGCTGAGCAAGCCAGGGGAGGCAAGCCAGTAAAGACCATCCCTCCATGGCCTCTGCATCAGCTCCTGCTTCCTGACCTGCTTGAGTTCCAGTCCTGACTTCTTTGGTGATGAACAGCAACATGGAAGTGTAAGCCAAATAAGCCTTTCCTCCCCAACTTGCTTCTTGGTTGTTGCGGCCTGCCCACAGTCCACAACACGAACGGTTCAACTGAGAATGGCAGTTCGAGCTGAAAAGAGAGGAATCTAGACGGGGCGGAAGAAAGAATGGGGCCAAGACGATTTCATGTTCAAAGCCCGCCTTTTTAATTCCAACATTCAGTGATAAAGGAAGGGGGAGGGAACCCAATTTCCCGCCAAGTAACTCGGGATCCAGTAGCAGGACGAACACGTGTGTGCCTCCAAGCAGCAAAGCGGACAGGGTCCAGCAGTGGGCGTGGCAGCACGAATGAGCAGGAAACGCCACCCTTGAGCAAGCAGGTTCAAGCAGGTGGGGGAAGGGAGACCACACTTGGTCATGATCTTTGTGCAGGAATAGAGACCCTGACTAAGACACCTGTGTAGCCCTGGCTGTCCTGGAACTCACTCTGTAGACCAGGCTGGGCTTGAACTCACAGAGATCTGCCTGACTTTGATTCTAGAGTGCTAGGATCACACACGCACACACAGTGTTTTGGGTTTTTTTTTTTTTTTTTTTTGTCTTTTTGAGGCAGAGTTTCTCTGTGTAGCCCTGGCTGTCCTAGAACTTGCTCTGTAGACCAGGCTGGCCTCAAACTCAGAAATCTACCTTCCTTTGCCTCCCGAGTGCTGGGATTAAAGGCTTGTGCCACCACTGCCCAGAGGAAAAAATATTTTTAATATAATATATTTTGATTCTGATTTCTCCTTCCCCAATTCCTCCCAGGCTCACTCTCACCTCCTCACTCACTGTCTTAGTCAGGGTTTCTATTCCTGCACAAACATCATGACCAAGAAGCAAGTTGGGGAGGAAAGGGTTTATTCTGCTTACGCTTCCATACTGCTGTTCATCACCAAGGAAGTCAGGACTGGAACTCAAGCAGGTCAGGAAGCAGGAGCTGATGCAGAGGCCATGGAGGGGGATGTTCTTTGTTGGCTTGCCTCCCCTGGGTGGTTTTGTTTGTCAACTTGACACAGCTGGAGTTATCACAGAGAAAGGAGCTTCAGTTGAGGAAATGCCTCCATGAGATACAACTGTAAGGCATTATCAAGGGAGAAAGGCCCCTTGTAAGTGGGACCATCTCTGGGCTGGTAGTCTTGGTTCTATAAGAGAGCAGGCTGAGCTAGCCAGGGGAGGCAATGGGCAGAGAGGCAATGCACAGACTCCTTCATTCCAAAGGAGGAACAAAGGAAAATACAACAGGCATTTCCGGTTTTTGAAGGAGCCGAGGGAGGGCGTGTTCACGCTCCGGTAGAGTATATACAGATTAAAGAGCTTGCCTAGTCAGTCCGTAACTATGGAGTCAGTGCTAATTTCACTATAGCACAAGTCGAAAGGCTTGCGAATCACGCTATGACTCCTGGTGATTGGCAGACTGTAGTAAAAGCTGTAGCCCCCAGTATGGGAATGTATTTTGAGAGGAAAGCCTTGTGGCAGGACTCCTGCCAGACACAGGCAAGGGCCAATACCACCATGGAAGGGGATCAAAGAACGTGGACTTTTGAATTACTTACAGGTCAGGGACAACACGCTGCTAACCAGACAAATTATCATTGGGGAGCATATGCTCAGATCTCAGCTGCCGCTGTTAAGGCGTGGAAAGCACTACCTAAGAAGGGAGAGGCAAGTGGGCATTTGATCAAGATTACTGAAGGTGCACAGGAGTCCTCAGATTTTGTGGCCAGAATGACAGAGGCAGCAGAGCATATTTTTGGAGATTCGGAGCAAGCTGCGCCTCTGGTAGAACAGCTCATTTATGAGCAAGCCACACAGGAGTGCCGAGCGGCCATAGCCCCAAGAAAGAACAAAGGCTTACAAGACTGGCTCAGGGTTTGTCGGGAGCTCAGGGGACCTCTCACCAATGCAGGTTTAGCGGCCGCCATCCTCCAATCCCAAAAACGCTCCATAGGCAGAAATGATCAGAGGACATGTTTTAACTGCGGGAAGCCTGGGCATCTTAAGAAAGATTGCAGAGCTCCAGACAAAAGGGGGGGAACCCTCACTCTTTGCTCTAAGTGTGGCAAGGGCTATCATAGAGCCAACCAGTGTCGCTCTGTGAGGGATATAAAGGGCAGACTCCTTCCCCCGCCTGATAACCAATCAGCTGATGTGTCAAAAAAACGGGCCATCGGGCCCTCGGTCCCAGGGCCCTCAAAGATATGGGAACTGGTTTGTCAGGACCCAGGAAGCAGTCAGAGAGGCGACCCAGGAAGACCCACAAGGGTGGACCTGCGTGCCGCCTCCGACTTCCTACTAATGCCTCAAATGAGTATTCAGCCGGTGCCGGTGGAGCCTATACCATCCTTGCCCCCTGGAACCATGGGCCTTATTCTTGGCCGGGGTTCACTCACCTTGCAGGGCTTAGTAGTTCACCCTGGAGTTATGGATTGTCAACATTCCCCTGAAATACAGGTCCTGTGCTCAAGCCCTAAGGGCTTTTTTTCTATTAGCAAAGGAGATTGGATAGCTCAGCTGCTGCTCCTCCCCGATAATACCAGGGAGAAATCTGCAGGACCTGAGATAAAGAAAATGGGCTCCTCTGGAAATGATTCTGCCTATTTGGTTGTATCTTTGAATGATAGACCTAAGCTCCTCCTTAAGATCAACGGAAAAGAGTTTGAAGGCATCCTTGATACCGGAGCAGATAAAAGTATAATCTCTACACATTGGTGGCCCAAAGCATGGCCCACCACAGAGTCATCTCATTCGTTACAGGGCCTAGGATATCAATCATGTCCCACTATAAGCTCCGTTGCCTTGACATGGGAATCCTCCGAGGGGCAGCAAGGGAAATTCATACCTTATGTGCTCCCACTCCCGGTTAACCTCTGGGGAAGGGATATTATGCAGCATTTGGGCCTTATTTTGTCCAATGAGAATGCCCCATCGAGAGGGTATTCAGCTAAAGCAAAAAATATCATGGCAAAGATGGGTTATAAATTTTCATAACAATTTTCATGTGATGGCTGAAACATTGTTACTCAGTGTCAAAGCTGCTGTGAGTTCTTGCCAGTTCCTCATGTGGGAATAAACCCACGTGGTATTCGACCTCTACAGGTCTTGCAAATGGATGTTACACATGTTTCTTCCTTTGGAAAACTTCAATATCTCCATGTGTCCGTTGACACATGCTCTGGCATCATGTTTGCCTCTCCTTTAACTGGAGAAAAGGCTTCATATGTGATTCAACATTGCCTTGAGACATGGAGTGCTTGGGGGAAACCCAAACTCCTTAAGACTGATAATAGACCAGCTTATACATCTCAAAAATTCCAGCAGTTCTGCCGTCAGATGGACGTGACCCACCTGACTGGACTTCCATACAACCCTCAAGGACAGGGTATTGTTGAGCGTGCGCACTGCACCCTCAAATCCTATCTAATAAAACAGAAAGGGGGAGTCAAGGAGGCTCTACCCCGAGTACCAAGTGTCTGTGTCTATGGCACTCTTTACACTCAATTTTTTAAATCTTGATGCTCATGGCCATACTGCGGCTGAATGTCATTGTTCAGAGCCAGATAGGCCCAAAGAGATGGTTAAATGGAAAGATGTTTTAAGTAACAAATGGAAAGGACCGGATCCTATTTTAATAAGATCCAGGGGAGCTGTTTGTGTTTTTCCACAGAATGAAGACAACCCATTTTGGATACCAGAAAGACTCACCCGAAAAATCCAGACTGACCAAGGGAATGCCGGGCATGGTGGCGCACGCCTTTAATCCCAGCACTCGGGAGGCAGAGGCAGGAGGATTTCTGAGTTCGAGGCCAGCCTGGTCTACAAAGTGAGTTCCAGGACAGCCAGGGCTACACAGAGAAACCCTGTCTCAAAAAAACAAAAACAAAAACAAAAAAAAAACAAACAAACAGACTGACCAAGGGAATACTGATGTCCCTCGTCTTGGTGATGTCCAGGGTGACAACAACAAAGGGAGAGCAGTGTTGGGAGATACAGAATTGGACGGCTAAATTTGAACAGACCCTTCGAAAATTGAGACTTGCCATCATTCAGGTCAACTCCACGCACTTGGACCTGTCCCTGACCAAAAGATTATCTCCTCAACATTTTCCTTCTTTAAAGAATGGGTGGGGGTGGGATTATTTGGAGCTACACTTTGCTGTGGATTAGTGTTGCTTCTCTGGTTGGTCTGTAAGCTTAAGGCCCAAACTAGGAGAGACAAGGTGGTTATTGCCCAGGCACTTGCAGCACTAGAACATGGTGCTTCCCCTGATATATGGTTATCTATGCTTAAGCAATAGGTCGCTGGCCACTCAGCTCTTGCACCCCACGAGGCTAGTCTCATTGCACGGGATAGAGTGAGTGTGCTTCAGCAGCCCGAGAGAGTTGCACGGCTAAGCACTGCAGTAGAAGGGCTCTGCGGCATATATGAGCCTATTCTAGGGAGACATGTCATCTTTCAAGAAGGTTGAGTGTCCAAGTGTCCTTCCCCCAAGAAAAACGACACGGGACCAGACCAGGACCCCTCCGGGTGATGAGCCTGGGAGGAGGTTTTGTGTATGGCTCCTTTACCTGCACACTGGGGATTTGACCTCTATCTCCACTCTCATTAGAATGGGTGGCCTATTGCTCTTAAATAAAAGAAAATGGGGAGATGTGAGGAGCCACCCTCACATTCGCCATTACAAGATGGCGCTGACATCCTGTGTTCTAAGCAGTAAACAAATAATCTGCGCATGTGCCGGGGTAGTTTTCCACTCCATGTGCTCTGCCTTCCCCGTGACGACAACTCAGTCGATGGGCTGCAGCCAATCAGGGAGCGACACATCCGAGGCGGAGGACAATCCTCCATAAAAGGGACAATCCTCCATAAAAGGGACGGGGTTTTGCCATTCACCTCTCTCCTCCTCTTGCTCCTGAAGAAGTAAGCAATAAAGCTTTTGCCGCAGAAGATTCCGGTTGTCCTGAGCGTGTTCTTGCCGGTGGGGACAAAAGCTCGGGATAGTCATGGGTAATTTGGCAGTGGTTAAAATGAATTTGCTTAGTTGGTAGATTGGTTGCCTAACATACAAGACACTCTGGGTTGGATCCGCAGTACCACATAAGCCATGCATGCAGTCCCATGGCTGTAATCCCAGCTCTAAAAGACAGAAAAGACATTAATTCCAGCACTTGGGAGGCAGAAGCAGGCAGATTTCTGGGTTTGAGGCCAGCCTAGTCTACAGAGTGAGTTCCAGGACAGCTAAGGCTATACAGAGAAACCGTGTCTTGAAAAACCAAAAAAAAAAAAGACAGAAAAGATGATCACCAGTTCAAAGTTCAAGGTCATCCTCAGCTGTGCACTGAGTTTGAGGTCAACTGGGGAATATGAGAAACTATCTCAGGAAATTAAGTAAAATGAAGTTCTTATGAAGCATCAGAGGCCTGGATACCAGTGTTGCCCTCGCTACCCAAAGCTTTGTTTAGGTGGCTTAACCTCTCTGTGCCTGTTTCATAATGTTCAAACATAAGTCATGGGAACCTATGTTGGTATGTGCTTTTATTTCCTAGGTTTTTTGTTTTGTTTTATTTGTTGTTGTTTTGAGATAGGGGCTCACTATGCAGTCTTGGCTAGCCTGGAACTAACCATGTAGAGCAGCCTGGTCTCAGAACCATAGAAATCCACCTGCTTCTGTCTCCTGAGTGATGGACTAGACAGCGCATGCCACCATGCCCAGCCACCATGCCCAGCATTTCCTATTATTCTAGGGCTCAAGACACCTGGCACATAGGTTCACTCAGCAACTGTTCTCACTGGGTCTTTGGTTCAGAGAGAAAAGACACATGCTTTCAGGCCTCAGGGGCTGAGTCAGGTCTCCAGTCCCCACAAAGTGAGAGAACTGGCTCCCTCAGCTGTCTTCTCACCTCCACATCTGCATCATAACATATGTGAATCCCTACACACACATTCACAAGTAAATGTCATTTTAAAAAACCTAATTTCAGCGGTAGATTCACTTTCTTCCAGCTTGATGGGAGAGGCAGGTGGCTGGCTCAGTAAATCAGGAGGTCCCGAAGCTCTGACTAACATTGTGTGCACTGGAATCAGCCGGCTGTGCAGCGCCAGACAACAGGAGGCTGCTCACACTGCGACTCAGGGGGACACTTCAAATCTTCTCTATAATTTTTAAATTCTCTGAGGTGGCTCAGAGGTTGAGAGCACCGGCTGCTCTTGCAGAGGTCCTGAGTTCAATTCCCAGCAACCACAAGGCAGCTCAGAGTCATCTACAATGTGATCTGATGTCCTCTTTTGGCCTGCAGGTGTACATGCATAGATAAAGCACTCATATACATAAAATAAGTAAATAGAATATCCTTTTAAAAACCAGCTCTACTCATTTGCTCCTGAAGATGTACAGTTGGACATCAGTAAATGGCATGGCCCCAAGTCTGGGAAAAGACCAGTGTGAGAACTGTTAACATGAAGAACCCAGAGGCCTCAGGACTGGTGGGATCCTAGCTTATCTGTATTAAAGACTCAAATGAAGGCAGTGCCCGGCACTTGTCCCCCTGAAGCTGTCCTGAAGTTCATGGAATGTAAAGTCTTCTCTACTTCTTCCTTGCATGAGTATGCCCAGTAACTCAAAGCCTGACCCTCTGAGCTTCGAATCTGTTTGAGTCAGGCAAAGTTGTTTCATTTGTTTGCTCGTTTGCCTTTTCTTTTTTTTTTTAAGATTTATTTATTATTATATGTAAGTACACTATTGCTGTCTTCAGACACACCAGAAGAAGACAGCAGATCTCATTACGGATGGTTGTGAGTCACCATGTGGTTGCTGGGATTTGAACTCAGGACCTTTAGAAGAGCAGGTGGTGCTCATAACCTCTGAGCCATCTCTCCAGCCCTGTTTTGTTTTTCTTGCTGGTGCTGACTCTGTTCCCTTTGCCGCGAGCTAAGAGCGGCTTTGTCTTGATTGTGGAAGATGGACGTTTCCACACACACACTAAATGGATGGATGTTTTCTTCCCTCTAGACAAACCTGAGACAAAGCAAAGGTCAAGCAAGAAGAGAAGTGTCATCCCGCAGATCATCATCACCCGGGCCTCCAACGAGACGCTAATCAGCTACGGCATCCCCGACAACGATGAACAGAGAACCATTCGGGAGCACGCTGACTGGGGCCCTTACCACCGACACAGGAGCCCCAGCACAATAGCAGCCTATGATGTACAGAACACAGAATAAATGAGAGCTCTCTGTAGCTGGGATCCTTTCCTGTGACAGAAGGGCCACCCCTCCCTGACCTGCAGCCGAATACCCATCTGTCTGTCTCCAGGCTTTGACGTTCTGTCTCAGTGACTAGTTTTCCCAAAGTCAGTTTCAATTCAATGGGGAGAGGGTAGCTGACTGACTCAGAGTAAATCCGGAGGTCCTGAAGGTCTGACTGAATTGGCAACAGCCAGCTATGTAGTGCCAGACAGCAGGTGGCCACTCACACTGTGACTCAGGTGGGCATTTAAAATCCTCTCTGCTCATCTGCATCTGAAGGTGGAAGCAATCGGAGGTCAGTAAATGCTCTGCCCCCAATCTGGGAAAAGGCCAGTGTGAGACCTCATTGTTAAGTTCAAGAACAGAGCAGACCCCGGACTGGTGGGGTCCTAGCAAGTCTCGTAAGACTTGTTACTGACGCAAAAGAATGAAATGTGTCCTGGAGGTGAGGAGGGCATGGGGCACTTGGGACTCTGGCAGTAGTCTGTGAACGCTGTATTGTTCTTTTGGACCTGTGGATGAAGGGTCTTTATGGCGAAGGACCACTAGGAATGCCAGACATGTTGGCCATGAGACAAAACTGCCATATTGGTTGGCCTCTGGGGGCTAAGCAGAGACAGTGGTATACCCATCAGGATCACAAACACCACCTCCGCCTGTACAGGCTGGGGGGTCTGCTGCCTGTAACACATCCAACAGATCCTAACAGATACACCATACCAGCTAGTATATAAAATACATACTGCCCTAGCTAGTATATACTTGCAGGCCTGACTGTATGCATGCATGTATACATACATGCACACTCACATATTCATACACATAACGTAAATGAATTTTGATGTGTTTTATAATGTGGTATAATGCAACAGGAGGGAGCCCCTCCCATGATAAGGAGTCCCATTGAACCATCACGCAATGCCACAGGCCTACTAAAAAGAAAGTTCATTGGGAAGGGGAGTGGAGCAGGGAAGGGGCAGAGGCAAAGAAAATGGGGAAGGGTAAAGAGAGAAAGAGAGGAAGAGAGAGAGAGAGAAGGGGAGAAGCCAGCAGGGAACATGTGGGGACAGAGAAAGAGAGAATGAAGAAGGGGGGGAGAGAGCATAGGAGGTAAGAGAAAGCTGGGGTGTTAGCAATCCTCGAACAGGCCTGGCTCTCACATAACGGCAGATGATGACATAAGCTGTTGCTGTTGCTGGGAGGAGCCTAATGGAACTGTCTGCAAGCCACTAACTTTAAAATTGCTTTGTAGTTGGGCGGTGGTGGCACATGCCTTTAATCCCAGCACTCGGGAGGCAGAGGCAGGCAGATTTCTGAGTTCGAGGCCAGCATGGTCTACAAAGTGAGTTCCAGGACAGCCAGGGCTATACAGAGAAACCCTGTCTCAAAAAAAAAAAAAAAAGCTTTGTGTATGTAGTTCTAAGGAGTGACCCAATGCTAGGCAGGCGCTCCACCACTGAGCTACAATCCCAGCTGGAGTTCTGAAACAGGGATAGGGTCTCACATCCAATCCAGTCTGGATTAGAACTCACTATATAGCCCAGGCCAGCCTTGAACATGCAGCCCCAACCTCCTGACTGCTGCAATTACAGGTGACAGTGTGCCCAGTGGAAAGCTGAATTCCAAAGTTAAAAAGAAATGTAAAATGGCAAACAATCCATTAGAAATCTTACAGTATTATTATTTATGACTTTTTTCTTTTTGGTTTTTTTTCGAGACAGGGTTTCTCTGTGTAGCCCTGGCTGTCCAGAAACTCACTTTGTAGATCAGGCCGGCCTCGAACTCAGAAACCTGCCTGCCTCTGCCTCCCGAGTGCTGAGATTAAAGGCGTGCGCCACCACACCCGGCATGACTTATTGACACACTACTGAAAGCCTTTTAAGATAGGCTATGCACCCCATTCTAGCTTTGAACTCAGAATCTTCTGGCCTCAGTCTCCAGAGTGCTATGATTGCAGGCATATGGCACTATGCCAATACCCACTAATCTGCTTAGCATTAACCTAACTATAGTGCCCACATGGGCCTGCACTCTGGCCATTTAGAAGCAGGAACATTCATCTTCCTAATCTATATAAACCCTTCACAGATGATCAGAGCCAATTGGTGTTCTGAGTTCATTACTCAGTACAAGAGCTGAGTGCAACTCTTGCAGCGCTAGCTCAGCGATTAAGGGTGCAGAGCTCCAGACAGAAGGGACTAGGTTCAAATCCCAGCAGCCGGGCACTCTTATTGCGGGGCAAAACCAACCCCCCCCCCCAAAAAAATAAAAGCGGAGTGAGTGCAGCCTCCAAGAACCACTTGGACTAGAGTTGCTCTCCAGTGGTCAGTACATTAATTATCTTCATTTTCTCGTGTACGCTGCCCGGGCTATACAAGGCTTCCTTCCGTCTTGTCCTGGGCTAGTGATGGGGACGAGACACATCCAGCTTTCGGGGAATGTACCCAACCATTATCAGAAAGCATAGCTCTCAGCTGTGGTCGTCTGAAAGGGCAGAAAGCACGGCTGGTCGCTGGAATTGGTCTCACTTAAATGGCAAACAGGGAAGAGACGCATTTTCCTCTAGTTGATCAAAACTAATATGAGTCTTCTGCATGCTGGCCTACGGATGGTACTTTGAGCATCTTTGTAGAAGTGTGTCTGCATCTAACGCTGAAAAGACGACGGAGCCTCTGCGCCCGGAGCAGATCTCGCCCCCAAGTCCAGAACAAACAGGAAGTACGTCATGCGCCTGCGCCGAGGGGCGTTACGCCTGCGCGCTGGAAGAGGGCGGCAGCGGCTTGGGCATGGCGGAGGTGGACCAGGAGTCGGATCAGATCCGACTGAAGTGTATCCGTAAGGAAGGTTTCTTCACCGTGCCTCCAGAACACAGGGTGCGACGGGGTGCCACTCTTGCGGCTCTGAGTGGCAGGGCCAGACTGAAGCGCACCGGGGCTCTCCGTGTCGCGTTCAAGTTTGAGGTTCCAGCGTCGGAGGGGGAACGGCAGTCCCCGAGTTTGCCGCGGCGTGGGCAGAAATCGGCAGCCCAGAGGCTGGGGCGGGGTGGGACCGAGGGCGTGCGACCGAGGGCGAGAAGAGTGGGAGGTTCCCGGTGGCACCTGCAGCCGCTGGGGTCTCACCTGCCGTTACCCACAGTCTTGTCCCTTTTGTGTGATGCGAAGGTGAACCTTAGGGGCACCGATTTCTGCTCCAGTAGACGTTTGGTGGGAAGAGGTTTTGCCGCAGCCCACGTATTTTTAACTTCTTGTTTATGCTTTGCGAGGCCAAGGCACATTAACTAAGAGCCTCAGAGCACAAGGCACGAGACAACACTTAACAACTAGTTAACTCAGAGCACTGCGCTGAAAGCCGAGGTTGGGAAAACCGTTCTTAAAGAGGGAAAAAATGCACGTGTGCAGTGGTCCCTTAAGTCAAAAATGTCAGAGTCCTGCGTGGTGGTTCACACTGGTAATCCCAGTCAGGGAGTTGAGGCTGGATGGTCACTCCACGTTGGAGGGGAGCCTGGGCTACAGAGTGAGACCCGGACTCAGAAATAAGCAGAGATACAAAATAGTGGAGACGTTGGAGAAAAGGAGTATTCTGTAAGAAGTTTGTAGAAGAGTTGACATTTGTTTTGGACCAGGAAGTGTTGCCAAAATTTGGGCAGATCTGACAAGGAATGTTATGCCACACTCAGGTGGCAGCACAAAATCCTGGTGAATGAAATTTCGAAGTGAACAGGGATCCTCGAGGAGAGGGAGGGAAGGAGCTAAGAGTGGATCGCGGGCCATCAGGTATCAGAGTAACAAAACCCAGGACAGGGCAGTTAAGAGGAGGGAAGCTAGCAGGGGGCTGGTGGAATAGAATCCTAAACTTGCTCAGGTCCTTCGGTACCGAAGGAATGCTTGCTTAGCTAATGCACTTAGAAAGGCACCTCACACTTGAAAAGTTGGCACTCCCTGTTGGAGGCCGGATTCTCCTGCACAGAGGTGTTTGTGTCCATGGCTTGTGGCCATTTGGTACTAGACAGCGGACATCTGGAACACCGGGTTGGAGGGAATACTTAGGCCATCTTCAGTATGCTTCAGTATTTCAAAGTGATTCCAGTGGTATCTGTCCCCTTTACTCATCAGAAAATTCCAAATACATGGTTGCTTTTCTGTTTGGTAAGCAAGATGCAAGCACGTTTCTCAGTGCCAGGTATGGGTGAGACTTGTCACTTGTGCGGTTAGCTTCCACATCTCCACACTGGCTGCCTCTCTCTTTCAGCTGGGAAGATGCCGAAGCGTTAAGGAGTTTGAGAAGCTGAACCGGATTGGCGAGGGCACCTATGGCATCGTGTGTGAGTGGTCAGGAAAGAGCTCTGTGGGGACTGGAAGGCTCACACTCTGTACTGGTGTGATGCTTAAACATAAGCCTCGGGTTGCTAATGTCAGCAATCCATGTGTGTAGCGATGGAATGAGATACCTGACCAGTAAAATGCACTACTTCCCAAAGCTCCCTGCAGCTCCCTGCAGCTCCAGAGCTGCGAGGCTTTTGCCAAGTATTTGGGAGTTGCACAAGCCAGCATGCTTTGTAAGCCGTTATCATATAAAGTAAGTCTTTCCCCCTAGATAGATCACCTTCCGTGGTGTTGTGATATTGCATTAGTGAACTCAGAGCAGTAGGCTGTGTGAGAGATTGCTTGGAGAGCTCCTCTCCACCTGAGTTGCTGATGGCCAGGTTTCCACTAACTCCCAACCCAGCTCAAATGAGAATTCCCAAGCTCACATCTTGGGAATGGAAGAAGGAGCGAGTGTTGCTTGACATTAGGTTGTCAGAGAAAAAGAAGAATTTCAGCAAACTCTTAAGAGAGGCTTCCTCCCATGTGGCAAAACTGTGACGATTTGAGGTAGACCCCATTGCACGTGTGCTCCTGTTTCAGATCGGGCCAGGGATACCCAGACAGATGAAATTGTTGCCCTGAAGAAGGTGCGGATGGACAAAGAGAAGGATGGTGAGCTGGGGACAGGATGCAGGAGTACCCTGCCTGCTCGGGCATCCAAGCAGGGAGGCGCACAAGCTCAGGTCAGCTGAGGTTCCTCAGGACTGACGCTTCAGAGGGCACGTGCACTGCAGTTAGGGAGCTGGCCCAGCCTGTCACCGCAGCCTGTCACTGCAGCCTGTCACCGCAGCCTGTCACCGCAGCCTGTCACCGCAGCCTGTCACCACAGCCTGTCACCGCAGCTGGAACCTGAGTTCCCTGAGTCCTTCCAGACCTTCCTCACCTTGACCAGCTGTAAAATTGTATATTCTCTCCAAACCCTTTTGCCCCTGTCCTCTAGGGAGGTCATTGTCACCCTCCAGATCTACCCCGCCCGTTTATCATACATCTGTAATGAATTCAAGAGTAAGAGCGGTGTTGGTGTCACCGTAATTGTCCCCGACGGGAGGACAGGATGTGTGGTGTCCCGGGTGGCACTCACTGAGCACCTTGGGTTACAGGCATCCCCATCAGCAGCCTGCGTGAGATCACACTGCTCTTGCGTCTCCGCCATCCGAACATTGTGGAGCTGAAGGAGGTGGTTGTGGGCAACCACCTGGAGAGGTGTGTGGTTTCCTGAGTCTGTCCCACACAATAGGGTCCGTCATCTCCCAGGGTTAGCCTTCCTTCAGCGGGGAGACTCTTTACCTACTAGGAAGAAAATAGAAGATACCACACATTTTCTCTCTTCCCTCTAGCATCTTCCTGGTCATGGGTTACTGCGAACAAGATCTGGCCAGCCTATTGGAAAATATGCCAACACCCTTCTCGGAGGCCCAGGTGTGAGAGGGAGGTGCTGCACAGGTGCTCTCTGGTTGGTGGCTGGCTGTGTTGACTGTGACAGCCGGAAATGAGTGCCTCTTGCACGGCATCTGTGGCACAGGCCGGTCAGCCCCAGGTCTTCTCAGTCCATATGGCAGGTCCCTGGAAAGGAAAGGGGGACTGGAGAAATGGCTCAGAGGGGGAAGTGCATGTGTGCATGCAAGTGTGGGGCGTGAGTTCTGATCCTAACACCCATATAAATGTTAGGAGGCTATGGCAGCCTGCCTGTAATCGCAGGAGAAGTTCTAGGCCGACTGGCTTGGTAGAGCAGCTAAATTGGGTTAGCCCTAGGTTCAAATGAAAGATGGTGCTGCCATATATAACACAGAAAGCAGTTGATGAAGACACTGATGTCAACCTCTTTAGACTAATGCATGCAAACATGTACACCATATATATTTTCATATATATACAATAAGTCTGCTGCAGTACTGTCTTAGTTGTGCAGGACATATCGACAGCCACACTTTGGAGGCTGCCAGTGACCTGCAGGCAATATAGCAAAGCTCTCCAACCTGTGCCTCTGGACCTCCTCTTAGGTTAAATGCATCATGCTACAGGTGCTTCGTGGCCTTCAGTACCTGCACAGGAACTTCATCATCCACAGGTGGGCAGGGGCATCCAGGAGGAAGGTGTGTTGGGAGTGTCTGAGGGGTGGGAGGGAGGGAGCCAGGAACAGCTGTGGTGTCCCCCAGTGTCTCATTCTGAATATATTCAAGAGAGGGCAAACATCCAGTAGAAGTCTCTGACTGCTCCCAGGCAAGGCTCTTGTAGGAAACAAGTCTAATCAGCCCTCACTTCTCTGGGAAGTAGAAGGTGGGTGGATGGGAAGGCAGCAGCCAGAAGCCTTCAGTAGAGAGCGCCCACCCAGAGTCTTATGCCAGGAGCAGCTGTCTCTAGAGATGCCTGTGAGGGCTGGGGCTGCTGTAGCAAGACATGGGTGAAGGAGACCTGGCCTCTGTGCACCTTCTTGATTTTAGAAAAACCCAGTTAAATGCCAGGAAAGTGTGTCGGGTTGTGGTGACAGCCTGGTTGCCCTTTGGGAACTTTCTCGGGAAACCATTGCTTTCTTTCTGACCCAGGGACCTGAAGGTGTCCAACTTGCTCATGACAGACAAGGGCTGTGTAAAGACAGGTGCGTGCTGGGTGCTGACCCTGCGTACGTGCAGGTGGGGCTCTTTGAGCATGGCTTTTGGGGTGTGGATGTCAGTGTGGCTCTGGAAACCAGAGATGACTTGTCTGTTTCCTAGCCCCAGGCTGCCTTAGTCCAGTTCTCTTTCCAGACAGCCGCTTGTTTGTCCTCACTGAGTGACGGATCGTCTTTTCTCCTCTCCCCCCTGCTGCAGCTGATTTTGGCCTGGCTCGGGCCTATGGTGTTCCCGTAAAGCCAATGACTCCCAAGGTTGTTACCCTCTGGTGAGTTCCGTAGTCACGGTGGCCTGCAGGGCTTTGTGTGTCTTCTGTGCTTCAGAAGGGCCTTAAGGATCTGATAGAAGCTTTAAGGGGATGTACATGCTGCGGATGCCAGGGTCTAGGCCACCTGATCAGAACAGAGCTGGGCTCAGTGGCCTCAAAACTGCTCTGCTCAGATGAAATGCCATCCTGTGCTGGACAGCGGTTGTGCCTTTAACCCCAGCTCCCAGGAGGCAGAGGTAGGCAGGTAGCTCTGAGTTGAGGCCAGGATGGCCAGGGCAGCATGAGAAACCCTGTCTTGAAAAAACAAAAACACCCAAAGAAAGAAATGGCCATCGCACACTGAAATAGCCATTAACAGCCTGGCTCTGTCTTGGGAAGCGAAGGTAGCTTTCTGCAAGGTTTTTTAGGGGGTGAGGGGAGATAAGGTTGGAGAGAGGGGTGGTATAGGGGTTTTGAGACAGAAGTTCTCTGTGTAGCCTGCTCTGAACTCATTCTATAGACCAGGATGGCCTTGAACTCATAGAGATCTGCTTGCCTCTGCCTCCCAAGCTGAGATTAAAGGTGCACGCCACCACGGCCCGGCTGCCTTGGTTGTTTTTAAGGCAGAATGAGGCTGTGGTAAGGGCAGGACATTGATGTCCCTCACATCCTCAAGGACCCTTCCATGGTCTCAGCTTCATGCTCTCTGATCGCCATCTGAAAGCAAGCTGATGACCGCAGATCTGTGCTTGGATCCGTTGGTTCTTAAGAGATAGACATGGTGGCTCTCTCGGGCTTAGGGTAGAGGGTAATCCAAGGGCCACTAGGGACCCTGAGGGAGCTCAGGCTGAAGGGGCAGAGCTGACCAGAGGTAAAATGGGGCCTTTGTCTGCAGGTACCGAGCCCCAGAGCTGCTGCTTGGAACTACCACCCAGACTACCAGCATTGACATGTGGTAGGCGTGGTTTCTGCTCCCAGGGCCTCAAGTCTTCTGGCCCTGGAGGTCAGCCCTGGTCAGGGGGAGCAGGATTGGTGTGTTAGCGAGTCTGACCGCAGCACCCAAGGAGGGGAAGCACGAGAACATGGCTGGGGTGCTCGCTGGCTCCGGCCTCAGGTTCTCACGAGGCACTGCAGACCTTGTGGGAGAGCCTTATGGCCATTTGCCTGCTTCTTCACGTGTGTGTTGATACATTGCTAAGTGGAGGTCGGCTGCTTCTACAGGGCTGTCGGCTGCATCCTGGCAGAGCTGCTGGCCCATAAGCCCCTCCTCCCTGGCACTTCCGAGATCCACCAGATCGACTTGATTGTACAGCTGTTGGGGACACCGAGTGAGAATATCTGGCCGGTGGGTGTTACCGACAACTCTCAGTCTCCGTCCATGCCTGGTGGCCCTGTCGCTCTAGCCCCTGCCTCTTACAGGGTTTCTCCAAGCTGCCGCTGGCTGGCCAGTACAGCTTGAGGAAACAGCCCTATAACAACCTCAAGCACAAGTTCCCGTGGCTCTCAGAGGCCGGACTCCGTCTGCTCAACTTCCTCTTCATGTATGACCCTAAGAAAAGGTACAGACCTTTCCTTTAGGCAGCCCTGCCCCTCAGGAGGACAGGGCCCTGGCTTCTGCAGAGATGGAAGGGCACCTTAAACCCAAATCCATAATGCACTTTTTCTGGTCTTGGGAATGGAAGCTAAGGCCAAGTTCCTTGCACACACTAGGTGAGCAATGTAGCACTGAGCCATCTCAATTCAACAAACCTTTTAAAGATGGTTTCTCACAACACAGACCATAGATACCCACTTCCAGACACACCCAGACACCCATAGGTGCCAGGTGTCCAGTGTGAGTGGCCTAGGTCTTAGAGCCATTCTGAGCTGCCTGTCAGTGTCTAGGTCTCAGTCCCCATTTATTGGAGATTAGGTTGGGCTGTTGAGATTGGCTAAGTTTGAGTGAAATAGGCCTCTCTAAGGCCAAGGTCACTATCATTCCCCAGGGCAACCTCAGGAGATTGCCTGGAGAGTTCCTACTTCAAGGAGAAGCCCCTGCGTAAGTTCTTGGGATCACCTTAGGTTCTCTTAGGGGCTTAGCGAGAAGCCCTGCTTGTCCATATTGGGTTCCCAGGGACCACAGGCCCCACAGGGGAGAAGAAAGGGAGAGACGGGTCAGGGCCAGCTTAAGTGAGGAGTCCTGTCTAGACCTGGAGCACGCCCCACCAGGAGCCCCTTCTCCAGCTCCAGGCCAGCCCTGAAGCTGCCCTTCTCCTGCAGCCTGTGAACCGGAGCTCATGCCTACCTTCCCCCACCACCGCAATAAGCGTGCTGCCCCAGCTGCCGCTGAGGGGCAGAGCAAACGATGCCGGCCCTGAGCCTGGGTCCAGCCCACCCCTCCACATCCTCACGGATCATCAGCCGACGACTGGGAGGCCCCAGAAGGCCTTTGGCTCCTCCAGTTGGCTTTCCTCTTCAGCTGACTCCTCCCTGATATTTCCCTCTGTGTCCAGATGCAGAGGGGATTTGTGGACAGGGATGTGGCTGAGTAGGATACCCAGGATAGACTGGGCAGTTGTAGCACCATCTGGTGGCCTGTCTTGTCCATCAGTGAAGGCCCACTTCTGGGGGAACAGAGCTAGAGCTGAGAGGCCTAAAGGTCCCATTCAGTGTGTGTGGGAACTGGAGCTGGGCACTAGCCTGGAATGAGTAGGCCTGGGAGATAACTCTTCTTGGAGACCAGGAGCTGCCCAGGACAGATGGACAGAGTGACCCCGGGCAGGAGGGAGCAAGGCTTAACTGGAGTGGGATACTTGTAAGACTGTCAGGATGAAAGCCCTTGGTAGATGTGGCTGGCACTGGTGCCCAGGGAGAGGATTGGTGGACTGTGAGATAAAAAAAAAGCCTTTCCAGTAGACAGTTTGGCAATCCTTTAATGTACTGTGGGGTTTCGATCCATGCAACATGGACAGTGTCCTCTGAGGGCCTGCATGAGGAGCAGGGGCAGGCTCGGCTGAGGTGGACCCATGTCCTCTGAGGGCCTGCATGAGGAGCAGGGGCAGGCTCGGCTGAGGTGGACCCATGTCCTCTGAGGGCCTGCATGAGGAGCAGGGGCAGGCTCTGCTGAGGAGGTGCCACTAGAGGAAGTGTGGTAGAGTGGTGATCTCTGGGCCTGGGCCTTTGAGTGGTTGATGAAAATCCAGCCCTTCACTATCCCTATCCTGAGGATTGGCAGTTTAGGGACCCTAATGAGGGGTCCTGGTTAACTGCATGCCCAGAATGAGCTACATGGGGTGGGGCGGTGAGCTGCTTTTTGGCAAAAGCCTGCGAAGTGGCTTGTACATGCTCCCTTCCTCTCTGGCTGGTAGGTAGCTGATGGCAGAGAATCACTCCTGCTGGGTGGGAGTGACAGCTCCTCCCACTGCCTGGGAGTGTGCCTCACTAACAGCAGAGGTGAACCGGGGTCCTCACAGCTAAGTAAGCTCTGCTCTTTCAGACCCTCCCATGTGGCCCAAATCTAACTCAGGGATCTTAACTGTGTCACCTGCAAGCCCCTGGGTGAGGGTTTCTCAGCACGTGGAAGAGGGACATGTCCTCAATCATACTCCACAGGGATCGGGTAGGGAGCTTCAGGCAGTTCATAGGGTGGGGTCTTTCTGAGTTTGGGTACTGTAACAGGATAACCTGGACTTCTCTACCCAGCACATCTGGGCATGAGGCTAGGGATGAGAGGGAAGGATCTTTTGTTGATTGAGCTCGGCCTGCTGCACCAGGGCTGAGATGGCACCAGGTGAGAGCCTTCCATGAAGGCTCTACCCTCTTTCAGCTGCAGGTCCTGAATGGCCCCTGGGGAGTAGGAGGGCCAGGGTAGCCAGTGGCCTAGGCCCTTTTCCAAAAGAAGCACCATGGAAACTGTCCCCAAAATTGTTGGGGTCCATCTGGGCCTAGGGATGGGCCCCAGGACTGTCATAGAGCAGGTTATCCACCTGTGCTCGTTGCAGCCACAGGCGTCTCTGGTTGTCACCAAGAAGAATGCGCAGTGAATGAGTCGGGCGGCAGGCAGATAGGGCAGTGCAGTGAGTAGCGTGGAGCTGGCGGCAAGTGTCACAGCAGAGGGTGGGTAGGTTGCCAGGGCTCAAGCAGCTGTGTGCCTGGTAGCTCAGAGGTTCAACAGCAGGCCCATAGGCTGAGGATGCTGCTGCTTCTGCCTGCCTGTGTCGGGGGCTGGCTTGCCCGGGGCTTGAAGGGGACTCAGGAGGAGCTAAGTCTCCTGAGCGACTCAGCTCACGGCGCAGAGAAAGGAAGGAGAAAGCAGAGGGCTCTGGCTCCAGCTCCTCTTCCAGAGCTCCATATGGTGGGCTACTGGCCCGATGCATATCATCAGCTGGCGGTTCCCAGGGCTGACCTCCAGAACCCCATAGTTTGGCACTCTGCTCCCAGAGTGGTGGCCTGTAAGCCAGCTCCACAGGAGGCGAGTCCAGCCCTGGGGAAGGCTCACCATACAGACTGGCCTCTGAGCTCTCATCTTCCTGCAGGTCCTGATACAGGTCCACTGGGGCCCCATAAGTGGCAGGTGTGCCCCGAGGGGGCAGGGGTGGTGGCTCCTCATCTTGGGCCAGGCGCTGCTGCAGCCAGGCCACACAGGAGGCTACGTCCCCACTAGCCCGCCGAGCTCGGAGCAGCTCCTCGGCTGGCAGCACGCTCGTACCCAGCTGAGTCAGGACCTCACTTAGGATCTCACACTCCAACCGAAGAGCAAAGCAACCTAGGGCCACCTGCACCAGCTGGCAGGCAGGGGGTGGGGTGGTCACCATTAGGCGGTGGTTGTCCCTGCGCACGTAGCCCATCTTCTGGAAGCTTCGAGTCAGGAGCTCCTCAGAGAGCACGCCCTTCAGCACATGCACATAGCCCCCTGAGAAGGTCTGTAAGGAAGGGTCCTGGTCAGGCATGCTCTTCCATAAAGGGTCCTAGATGCAGCCTATGTGGGTTCGGGCCTGCCTTGACCTTGGTGCACTTCTGAAGCTCCTGTCCACCCCCTGATATAGTTTCTATCTGTCTGGAGTGAGCTCGGATGTCAAGACATTGTTTTCCTCCAAGGGAGAACTTAAACCCTTGTGTATGCTAAGCAAGCATTGTGTCTCTGAGCCTTAGCCCTTTAGGTCTAGACAAGGTCCTTGTATAGCCCAGCTTGACCCCAAACTCACCATCCTCCTGCCTCAGCCTACAGGAATATTCCACTGTACCTCACTGGCAGGTAGCCTCCCATGACTGTAGTATTCCAGAAAGTCCAATGTGCTTTCTAGATCCAAGCTACCTATGGAACCAAAGCTCCAAGGTTTAAGCTTGGGTCTTTCTAAGTGTGACTGTCTACAACAGCTCTAGACATCCTTGGAGCACTTCTGTGCATAGCACCCTTAGGGAGAGGATGTCTACATACAAGGAGCACTGGCCAGAACACCCTCCTTAGGGCGTTGCACCTCGACTTAAGAGAAAAGGGACTTTTCCTTAAAACCTCACAGCTAGGAGGCTCTATCCTTGCCAGCTCCACCCCAACACTATTCCTGAACTATTCAATGTGAAGGCCAGGCCTGGCTGCCTCTGTCCTCTGGGGCTGATGGGTGGGCTTCTAGCTTGACAGAACTGAATGAAAGTCCTGGGATCTCAGGTATCCGCAGGCTGGTGGGGTGTGGAGGGGGAGACGTTACCATGACAACCAGTGGAGGTTTACCTCGCCCACGTGCATTCTGACGTCATTGCCTTCCCACTCAAAATTAGCTCAGAGCGGCCCTACCCCCTCTAGGTGGTCTGCCATCTGACCTAAGGACCAGGCCAGCCCTGGACCTGGCCGCCTAACCTGGACCCAGGCAGGAATAAGGTCCCCGCTGTTCTGATCTGCCGTTCTCTTCCCAGTTTAGCAGCCTCCTTTTACAGATGGGGACCAGTCCACGTCCTAGAGGAGTTAGGATGACCATAGGACATCAAGTACCTCCCTCACCCACCCACGTCTACCCTAGAATTTCCATGGCAACTAGGGCAGTGAGACTACTTTGAGGACAGCCATATAAGTTCTAGGTGAATGACTCTGGTAGGCATGCATCCCAACACGCCACGACCCCTCAATGCAGAACCCTCCCCTGAAGAGGACCTGCAGCCCTCAAACAGTCTGGACAAGGACGGGAGTGAAGGAGCACCACTGACACCATACCTTGATAGTGGTGAACTCCTTTCTCCAGGGCAGCAGGTACAGGTGCACAGCGGCCAGCTCTAGGAGCTCAAAGGCGCGGGCCAGATCTCGGAGGGCCGGTGCCAGGTCAGCCCGCCCCCACAGGCCATCAGTGAACAGGGCTAGCGCATCGTCCTGTAGCGCCCCGTGCAGGTCAAAGTCCTCCACCAGAATCTGCCAGAGCACCGCGCGCAGCGAGGGGTCGCCGCAAACGCCCGCGCGGCCGCGCCGCAGCTCGCGCTCCAGGCACTGGCGATAGTCCTCGGACAGTGAGCTGCTGCCCATCCTGATCAGGACCCGGACGAGGTGTCAAACTAGAGACCATGTCATCTCAGCTGTGTGTGCGACTCTCAACCCCGCACCCAGCAACCCCAGGGCTCGCTCCCTCCAACCTGGAAATAGGGACCTTGGCAGCTTAGCAAGTCTCGGAATCTATGGTCCCTGAGACGTGGACGCTGACAGCTCAGCGTCCAAATACCACAGTATTTGTAGCCTCCCCTCCCCAGGACACCTTCAGCCCCGCTTGCTGAGCGTCCTCGTATCAACAGCTCCGCTCCCACTAGCTGAACCTCTTGCAGCCAGAGCCCCTCTCCCACTGACCGTTCCCGTGGGCGGCGGTGCTACCTGCTAGTCGCCAGCTATCCCAGAGAGCTCCGCTTGGGGCTGGGTCTCTCCTCGCTCTTCCGCAGAGAGTCAAGCCCTCCCCTTGGCCTTGGTTGTGACGTTGGTGGGCGAGGCTGGAGTCGGGTGCCGCCCTTTCGGCTAAGTAGGAGGGTGGAGGTGTAGGCGTGGCCTGGGCGAAGCTGGGCGTGGCCCTCCCCTGCAGCTCACCTTTTGAAGTTCTCTCAGATTCTCTAGTCTTTCAGCTAGTCTGAGTGGGAGTACACAGTGGGTGTATGATTACTGGTCGCCAAGATGTGCCTAGCGGAACCGGTCTGAACCAGGCTGGACTTTGGCTCTTCAAGCCAACCCACAGAAGAGCCAAATACCGGCTAGGCGGGGCCTGTCTTGGCAGGCAGATCATGGACCAAAGGAGGTCAAACACACGTATTTAAGTACAATTTAAAACGGGTGGGGTGGTGGACTGCCCAGTGGGTATGAGCACCTGCGTGACAGCTCATAACCGTCTTTAACTCCAGTTCCCAACATCCACTTCTGGCCCCTGCATCTGGTACACATTTGATGCACATGCATGCAAACAAAATAATTATAAATAATAGAACGGGAGGTCCTTCGGACTGCCTCTGCAGGCTTTGTTTCCTGGTCTCTGGCACTTCATTTCTTAGTCCCTGAGAAAATCGGTTAGGGAGTATTTGAGGTAGGATGAATGTATTCACCCTCCAGGGCAAGGTGTTCCTTAAGTGTGTGACCTACAGACCTTCAAAATGGACCGGGATCATAAAATCCAAGAATTGGTCTGGGTGACCTCAGGGAAACTGTTAACCTCAACTTGCTGTGGTCTTAGGCAACTCACTCAGGACCGAAGGCACCTTCTTCTTAATCTTAAACCCTAAGCTTCGTGTAAGCAGTAGCTTTTGCTCCATCCGCTTCTGGGCAGCCTGCATCCTCCATCTCTCCAGCTCACCAAGCCTAGGCCAAGTTTGATCAAATAGAACCTGGCATAGGGGAGGTATCTGTCTTCTTGAATTTCTCAGTCAAAGGACTTCAAATAGTGTAAGCAGGCTGCAGTCCCCAGGCACCCTGCTGGCTATCACTGAACAGAGGTCTTTTGTTGTGGCCTCACCGATCCAAAGGGGAACGAACCTTGGTTGGCTTTCGAGGTTGCTTCAACTCACAGTGACATAGTTTAACTTCTGACAAATCATAAAGATTCCATGCTTGCCTTGTTTCAAGACAAGCCTGAATCCCGCCTGCGGCAGAACAAGGGGGTTAACAGAAAAAGGAAGAGGCCTTGGGGGCAGGGGTGTGGCCCTGAGGTGGAACAATTGCCTACTTTGTGTAAGGCCCCCAGGTTCAGTCTCTAGCATTGCAAAAAATTATGTTACACTAATGTTGAAGCTAATGTTCACCTGCAAATGTGTTCTTTTCTTCTACTTGTAACTTGTAAATTATTCTGGATTGAGATGAGCCTTGAACTAACAATATTGATGTTCTTCCTCCAACCCCTATGTGTGTGTGTGTGTGTGTGTGTGTGTGTGTGTGTGTAGCACTAGCTGTCTTACAAGTATCTTTGTAGACCAGGCTGGCCTAGAACTCACAAAGAGCCACCTGCCATTGCTACTTACTTTTCTTGCTATCTCAGGGCAATGTGTGCTCTGCACATCCTCCACGAACCTTAGTTTCAGCAGGGCAGATTGGCACAAGTGAGGCCATTCAAACTCATCTTGCCTGGGACTGTAAGCTGCTTCCTACTCAGCCCATCCACAGCTGTGTCTTCCCAGCTCCATCACAATGGCAGCATTGTCCAGTTTCCAAAGGTTTTCCTCAACCCAATGTGTGTGTAGTTGTTATTGCTTTAACTTTCTTTTTTCTTTTTTTTTTTTTTTTTTTTTGGAGACAGGAGCTCATGCAGCCAGGTTAGCCCACCACATTCCGTTTTATGGTGGGCTGGGGCTCTACCCTGGGGCGTCTTGTATGGATAGGCAGGAGCACTGAGCAACACTCCCAGCTTCAACTTGCATTTCTTTCTTTTTTTTGGGGGGGGGGGCTTTTCAAGACAGGGTTTCTCTGTGTTGCCCTGGCTGTCCTGGAACTCACTCTGTAGACCAGGCTGGCCTCAAACTCAGAAATCCACCTGCCTCTGCCTCCCGAGTGCTGGGATTAAAGGTGTGCACCACCATGCCTGACTAGATTTTTTTTTTTTTCTTTCCTTGTTAGTTTTCCTGTGTAGCTCAGCTGGCTCAACTTGTTCCTCTGGCTCCTGCCTGTGGAATGTGAGTTATAGGTGTGACACACATACTAGGTCTGGTTACTGTGATTTTTTTTTTTAAGATTTATTTATTTTATGTGAGTACACTGTCCCTGTCTTCAGACACACCAGAAGAGGACATCAGATCCTGTTACAGATGGTTTTGAGCCACCATGTGGTTGCTGGGAATTGAACTCAGGACCTCTGGAAGGGCAGTCAGTGCTCCTAACCACGGAGCCATCTCCCCAGCCCACTGTGATTTTTTTTTTTAATATTCTATCCGTAGCTAATAGTAGTACTGTTTTTGTAGTTTTTGGTTACGGCTACTTCTTGTTACTATATAGGATTTTCAGTGGAAAAATTGCTATTCATCCATGGTCTATGGAGGAACCATAGTTTAAAAATGCTGATGAACTAACCCAAAGGCACAGCTTTTTTTTTTTTTTTTTTTTCCTTCAGCCAGCCACAAAATGACAAGCTGGTACTCGACAAGGCCAAGGCCACATTTAGTGAAATCTTGCAGCCCCATGGTAAGAAGCTCAGGGGTAAAGGAATTCAAGTCAGGCGTCTCCTGGGTGCTGCCGGAACCAAAAGAAGTTAGACTTCAAGGTGGAGGCATAGGCTCAACACCACGCCAAGGAAATCCAAAGCGATGCTGGGAGAGGGGAGAGGTACGGCAATTTCTGTTGCAGTTCAACTGCAATCTTCAGAAAGCCAGGCCAGCTGGTACGAGAGCTAGGGGGAACTCAGTACGAAACATTACTGCTGTCAGCTCCAAAGCAACCCAAGAAAGCTGTGCATAGAATAAGCAAATGCCTTAGAAGGCACAAGGCGATCCTGCAGACAGTGTCTTCACAAGCGACACTGTGGGCAGCAGAAATGGGAGGACAACGGGCTCATTAAGGGTCCTGTGGGAGGCTGGGGCTGTGGGTTAGATGTGAGAGTGCTTGCCTGGCATGTAGAAAGCCTGGTTCCTACATATGAGTACATTACCTAACTCAACGAGAGCAGAGGCCTGTAAATCTATCGCTTGGGAGGTAGCTGGTGACCAGGCAGGAGAATTAGAAAGTCAAGGTTATCCTTGCCATAAAGCAAGTTAGGGGCTATCCTTGAATATATGAGGCTCTGTCTTTAAGGGGGGGGTGTCAGTCAGCTGGGAGGACAAAGCACAACTTTGATCCTAGCATTTGAGAAGCAGAGGCAGGTGGATCTCCGTGAGTTCAAGGCCAGCTTGGTCTATAGAGCAAGTTCCAGCTAGGACAGCCAGGGCTACACACAGACACATATACACACACAAATCCTGTGTCAAAAAACAGAACAAACAACAAACAAAATAATTTGTATAAAGATTAGTAAAACAATAGAGTATTGGCTGAAATGTTTTCTGATTGTCTATAAGAAATTCACAGCCGGACGCAGTGGCGCACGCCTTTAATCCCAGCACTTGAGAGGCAGAGGCAGAAGTAGATGGATTTATGAGTTCGAGGCCAGCCTGGTCTACAGAGGAGTTCCAGGACAGCCAGGGCTGCACAGAGAAACCCTGTCTCGAAAACAAACAAACAAACAAACAAACAAACAAACAAAAACAAAAAGAAATTCACAGGCAAAGTGAATTTTGAATTATGAGTTTCAGTTATATACAAAAGATGATTCTGACACGCACACGCACATGCACACACACAGAGGAAGCACATTGTACACAACTGGCTTCATCTTAGTGCCATGGTCAGCTGAGCAGCACTGCATGGTCTATCCCAGGGGTGCCGCAAGTATGTTCTGATTTTATCCCAACCCAACAGGTACGCTCAGAACTGGGATTTACGTTGTTAACCCAGTAACCCTGCTTCTGTGAAGGGGGCTTTAAAACTGACTTGAAAGTCAGAGCAGAAGCCTGCAGCAGGTCCATTAACATAAAGCTCAGTAGTCCCCTGGCGTTCCCATCCAAGGTGTCTCTACACCTCACCAGAGCACGAGCCTTGAGGAGCCGACAGTGCCAAGGATCCAAGTCAGCTGAGACACACGGTATCTGTTTTAACATTCATTCATCTTTCATTCATTTTTGGAGACAGGGTTTCTCTGTGTAGCCCCGGCTGTCCTGGAACTCACTCTGTAGACCAGGCTGACCTCGAACTCAGAAATCCACCTGCCTCTGCCTCCCAAGTGTGCCTCCACTGCCCAGCAAGTGCTCTTAACTGCTGAGACATTTCTCCGGCCTAACTGAGACCTGAGTCTGTGCTATTCCTGATGCAGGTGCGTGGGAAGTCGCTGCTGGGGGCTTCCGGCCCATTCCCAATCTGCAGAGATCTCGACCATAGGTCAAATGCCCCAGGAATGGGTTGTTGTCCTGCCCAGGCTGACCTGGGCCCACCACTTGCTTTTGGTGTCATGGCCTTAGGCTTCTCTTGCACCATTTGCAGACTGGACTCTGAGGTCAGCCTACGAGGCTCAAAGATACATCTCCTTGCAGGTTGGAACACAAGTGTTCAATAAATGCCCAATAACTGAGTTACATCTAGCCTGACTCCAAGAGGCTCCAACGACCCCACTACTACTGCCGTCTGGGACTGGAAACTCCCCCGTGTCCTGCCACCACCTCCTCACAGCAACCCCAGCTGCCATGGGTATTTCCTTTCCTGGGTGGGTCAGCTCGCCTCCGTGGAAGACACTGCCTGTGCTCGGATGCCAGCATCACCCTAGGGCCCCAGCAGAATCAAAGGGCATCGCTGTGTGTCCCTACACGTGGGGTGGTACTGTGGGACATTTCATTGTGTGTGTGAGTAGGATGATTACTCAGACACCTTCAGGGAACTGCTGTGGGCTCAGGACTACAGCAATGACTCAATTCCAGCCGTCCTAATGACACCCTGCAGACACTTGCTATCCCAGAGCGGGAAGTCCACAATTTCCTGGCTGGGAACAGCCCTGGGAAGAGACTGCTTCTGTGCAGAGGCTCTGGGGTTGGGCTGTCAGCTGTGATCTCTAGGAGACTGGCAGAGGCTGGCTGTGTTGCCTGAGTCCTGGCTGCCCAGTGGGTAAACGAACAAGTCACATGGACTTCGATAGAGTGACTTCTTTATTTTAGGCTGAGTTGGTAGCCACTTAGAGACCTCTAGACTCTGACATTGAAGAGTCTGTACAACTGTATTTGTTAGCCAGTGTTCTGAACATATTTCACTGTCCCCAACCAAGATAAGCCCAGGGCAGGATGTCCTGGACCTTGGTAGGAGAAAGGCTCATCACCCAGGCCTGGGCAGTGACACCCGGGCCTGCAAAAGCAAACAGGGAAGTTGCTACCTGGTAAATAAACAGCACATCTCACACTACCTACACCCAGTTCTCTGGGGGCAGGGTAAAGCCCACTTGTGACTAACAAGAAACTGGCTCACACAAACTTGGGCTGTCTCAGGAGACTGGAGGCGTGTAAAACTAGACTGGCCCGGCAAGGTTCCCAATACCCACTTCTGTGCTGATACCCCAGTCGGGGCTGCCTCGTGTCCATGAGAAGAGGTCAGAGCCACCAATCAGTGCTGCAGGCTCCCCAGGGAACGGCAGCTAGAATTCTCCTATGGGGTCTGGGGCAGGCCTGACTCAGCCAGCCATGCCCTGTTAAAGAGGCACTGTCCTAGGCCTCCAGGACAGATGCATGGTAAAGACAGTGAGCAAGAGCTATAGAGTGCTACCACAGCAGGCTGGCCTCCAGTGTCCCCACACCAGATATGCAGTGCAGTGTGGAGGTCCTGTGGCTCCTTTGGTCTGTGAGGTCCAGCCACCACTACTTGTCCAGCCGTCCCCGGGACAGAAGTTCCACATAGCTCAGGGCGCTCTGCAGTGATGTCAGGCAATACCCTTCTTCTCCAATCAAGTACCTGTGTGGAGTGGGGAAGGACATGTCGACTGAGAGGACAGATGGACAAGCCTAGTCCTCCGGAGGGCAACAGCTTCCCTTCTTGCTTGGGCAATGACACAGTCACGGGTAAAGTTGCTAGAGAGCTGGGTCAGGGTGGACCTTTCCCCATTGCCAGTCCAGGTCCTGTGATGGCCCTGCGGTGCATACTGCTCTTCCCCGGGCAGATGCTGCTCGGGGACACCCTCTGGCTCCTGCACAGGGTCCTCTGAAGGCTACAGAGCATGCGGGTAAGAGTGTCCCGTGCACAGTGGATCTCAGAGGGATGTCCGAACGTGGTGGTGGGGCTGCGGGCCCCCTTGTGGCTCCCATGGCTTACTATAGCCATTGCTTTTGTACTGGGGGGTGAGGTTCCCTTGTCCCCCTTGTCACAGCTGCTCCGTCCCCAGCTCTTCCCACAGAGACCCTTCCCCCACATCAGCCTCCTAGCCACCCACTAGCCTGGGCCCCTTCCTACCCCTCGTGAGTGAACTCTTCCAGGGCCGCGCACTCTGACACCAGCTGGGGGAGGCCGCTCCTCAGCACCACGAAGGACAGGATGGGCAGCAGGTCGTCAGCGCCACTGCTGGGCAAAGGCTAAGAGGTCAGTCTGCAGGGCCTGGGCCGAAGGGCAGCACTCTGCCTCTCTGGGGCCATCTTGGCCAGGCTGGCTATAATCCTTGTACCCCTGTTCCCCAACAGCCCCGGAGACCTCCTGGCCATGGTAATACAGGCCCACGTAAGACTCTCAATGGCAGGATACACTAGGTTTCTTCTGATGTTCTACTTGGCTATGGACTTAGGTGCTTTTGGAAGCTTGGGAGCAAATGTCTGAGACTGGAAAATAATCACCTCTGCACTAGGTCCTCTCTCTGGGCCCGGCTCAGGAGAGGTCTAGCTGCACTAGTCAGGGTACACATGAGAGCTTCTTGGAAGAGCATGGGACCAAGAGGTGAGGGGGCAGCTGGAACCCGAGGCTATGGCTCTGACCTCTTTTTCCATGGGCCAGGGAGGCTCCACACACTTGCTGCCCCTGCTCAGTGTCCTGCCACCCACAGAGACACAATAGGCACACACCCCCACCCCCCACCCCCCACCCCTGGTCAGGTATGGCTTGGGCCAAGGCTGTGTGATGTGCAAACCCTTAGCCTGGGAATTCTTTTATAAAACAGTAAAGGCAGCGAGTGCGTGGCAGGCTCTGTGGTGAGGATGGATAGCAACCCAGCCTTAGAGTGGCTGAGAAGTGTCTGCCTTCCTTCTCTTGGGTCGAACTCCTCATAGGTGACCTCATACCTAGCTCTGATATTTACTTGTGGGCTCCAGGTACAGGCCAGGGTCACAGCCCCTTGGTCTGCCAGCAGGTGTCCAGGCTGATCCTGGTCCTTGGGACAAGGTGCAAAGGTCTGAGCTCATGCAAGAACCATGAGGGACATTGACTCCAGGTCAGAGGATTCAGTTACCAGCTGAGTTGAGGAGAGGTGGAGATAGGCTCAAGCCCTGAGGCTGTGTGTCCTGAGTGGGAAGAACCTGCCCCATCTTGGATGTGCCAGGGAGCCCTCATGCTAGATCTATTCAGGAAAGGGGCACCCTTTGAAAGTGCACCTTCCCCGCTCCCTCTGAGTCCCTGGGGTCCAGGCAGGCCTTTCTCAGTCTCCCCAGATTAACCAGGACCCAGGATCCCTAAGATTTCTTGGCCTTGCCAGAGGACACTGCAATAGCAGCTTGTTCAGATGGACTGGAACACACGGTTGTGGGGTGGGAACCCTTCTTCTTGCCCTGACTCCATCCAAGGTCTTTGGTAGCTATGAGCTGTGCTCTGAGGTGAAATGGTCCATCTGGGGGCTACCAGGGTCCTCGCTGGACAGTCGCCGGGCAGGGACACATACCCCTCCAGACACTGCGTCCACTCTGAACTCACATGGCAGCGGCAGGGGGCTGGGGCTGCCCCTCAGGCCTGGCCTCTTGGGCACGGCAGTAGTCTTCCGCGCAGACGCAGATGACCCGCAGCGTCCGCACTATGGAACAGAAAACGGCTTCAGCGGGTGTGATGTAGTGAAAGAGTATCTGACAAGGGCAGGAAGACTTAAAGGACCCGGTGTGAGGGAGACTATGCTGTTTCCTATATCCACAAGTCTCCTGGCATTGCCCCATCTCTCCTGGGAACGCAGGTCTGGAGAAAGCTGAGGGAACACTGCCCCATGTTTGCTTAGTGAGGGACCTGCAGGCTAGCACAGGGAAGGCACAGCCAGCGGGGAAGGCACAGCCCCATCTTCCACCTCTCAAACCTCTGGGCCCCTCAGATCCCCGCACCGATGCACTCCAGCTTCTTCTGAGGGCAGCTCTCCAAGACCAGCAGCCCCAGCTCCTGGGCTGCAGTGCAGTAGGGGTAGGTGGAGGCTTGAGCTTCGGGGACGCGTGGGAGGAGCTTGGTGGGGATGCCGAGGGCTGTAGGGGGTGCGTTCCTGTACAGCTCCATGCTCCTGCTCACAGCGGCCTCCCTGGTACGGTGCACACTCCTAAAGCAGAGAGGCCAGGCTCAGTTGCACTCTTCCAGAGGCAGGTGGGGTTACGGCCGGGGACCTCTGGCATGCATCCTAGGAGAGCCTGACAGTCTCTAGACAGACAAGTGGCTTAGCCACCTGCACACTTGCAACACCTGAGGATGGCCTCAGACAAGTCGGTGGGAGACTAGGACGGAGACTCCAGCTCCTGGGGATGCTAAGCTAGGCTGGGGGCAGTACCTGTAGAGGGCCAGCAGCAGAGGCCACAGTGGGGAGAAGAAGGGCTCCTCGATGCAGGCCAGGCAGCGGTCTTTGGAGGTGGCTGTGTTCAGGCTTTCGAAGGCCAAAAGGGTCAGCGAGAGCAGTCTATCTGCCAGGAGCAGAGTTTACAATGTTCTAATGTGCTATTGCCTGCCCCCCCACATCTCTAGCAACTCTAAGTTCAAAGTCAAGGCGCCCTGTTTACCAGATCCAGCTCCTGTAGAGCAGAGCTACAGCATCTAGGCTTTGGGGCTGTTCTACCTGGTTGTTCTAGTTGCTCAGTCTCTCATCCCCTTCCCTTGCCTATGCTTCGTCCCGTGTCCTGGGGGCCAGGTCTTGGGTCTTCTCCCCTAGGGTTGACTTGGGCTCCCAAGTGGCTAAAGGATCTGCCAAAGGGAGGGGTGGATGGTCCTGTTCTGGAAGGACTGGCTCCTAAGTCTACACAAATCCCAGAAACTTTAGAATAGTGAGTACAGGCCCAGGCTGTTAAGACCTCCTCACTGGTTCATGCAATGTCTAGAAGCCTTGGAGTAGGCACAGCCAGGCCACCGCTGTGATTCAAGGCACCACATCTCTTAAGCTCCCACATCAGCTCCACCCACTGTCTGAGGCACTAAAGTAGGCTAGGCCCTGCTCTCCTGGGCTGCATGCTTGCCCCTGTGGGTGGGTAGACACAGGTCCTTGCTGTCCTGGGCAGCAAGCTGCACTTGAGGCTGGCAGATGCAACTGGAGCAGGTCCTGTGTTGGTCCCTGCAGGCTCACCGATGGCATTGTGAATGTCCTTGACTGTGCTCTTCAGACACTCCAGCAAGGGTTCCCTCTTTGCTCCTGGGGTCTGTGGCTCAGACATAGCCAAAAACTGTTCCAGGTCCTCAAAGGAGCTGTCCTTGTCTGGCAGGTGGGATAAAGCATCTACCAGGGGCGAGGAGGGCCCTGCTGGGCTGCCGTCTGCCTCTCTGTCCAGGGGGCCTGAGTGGAGTGTGGGGACAGAGGACGTGGGAGGAGGTCCATCCAGCACTCGTGGGGCTGTACTGGGCTCGGAGGGGGAAAGCATGCAGTAGAGGCTCTGGGAGGACCGAAGTCGCCGGCTCCCAGGGGCCAGGAGGCCGTTGGCTTCTGGGGGCAGGGAGCAGCTGCCTGGGGCAGGTGCAGCACTGGTGGCAGCCCGGCTCACAATTGGGTACAGTGCACTGTATACCGCACACTGCAGCTTCTTCAGGAGCTGGGAGATTGGGTGATCGGGAAGGCTGCAAGGGGGAAAGCAGGCAAGATGGGCCTTAAGTGCCTGCCCAGGCGGGCACCTGTCATGCCCACCCATCTTCCTCACCCCAGCCGAAGTGAGTGCCATAGTGGCCACCCTCACAGCTGGGCAGGGCTTCAGTCTACTTTTTAGCCTGAAGCTTAGAAATCTGAGCGTAATTTTTATTCACCGACCTTAGTCACCTGCTCCTTATGCCCTCATCTGTGATAATGCCTGTACAAAAAAATTCCCCCACGTGACTTCTCTGACATTCCCTGTTGGTGAATATCACAAGTGTAGTGTGACCCATGCAATCTGGGGAAGCTAATGGAAGCCAATGAAAACCGGTCAGCACAAGAGGCCCCTCTGCAGGAGCCCTCTGCCCGCAGGTTCCCCTAGCCTAGCCTTTCTGATGACTCTCCTTCTTTCCCCTCCCCCATCGACTAGCAGGGAGCCCCTCAGGCTGGGGAATGGGCTCTGGGAGTGAATACCTGAGCAAGTGGGAGAGCAGGCTGGTCACTAGCGACAGGTCCCCTGGGTTCCTCTTGAGCTTGGCTCTCCAGTGCTTTGGCCAGTCCTGCAGGACAGAGGACCTTGGAGGAAAGCACAGTCGGATCTCCACGATGGGGTGCCCTGCAAGGGCTGTGTGGGGTGTCCTGGGGTGTGGGAAGGAACCGAGTCCTATAGGCCCATGTGATCCCAAGTCTGCCACCCCTCTGCTTGGACCAGTGGGAGTTGACTCACATGGTCTTGCTCATACTCCAAGATGGCAGCATAGAGGGCTCGCTGCTCCCGCTCCTCCGGGGTCAGAGCAAGTTGACTGCAGAACCTCCTGAGGAGGAAGATAGGCTGGGATCAGGGATGGCCCTATGGGCTCAGGGAGCCCCTTCCAGGCATACCAGCATGCCTATGAGACAGGGAAGAGACACACCTGTTGGCAGCCTCCTGAAGGCGCAGGCGGCGCTCCTCCATCTTCCGCTGTAGCTAGGGTAACAGAGTCAAGGGGCCAGTAGTGTCTGACCTGAGTGGGCCTCCACCCCTGCCCTGTAACTCATCTGCTTCATCTTCTCCAATATACTTGATGTCCCAGGAGTCTAGGTATGTAAGGCTGCCTCTGCCTTCGAGCGTTGAGTTCGGCCAGAACAGCCATTAGTTCAAGGAAAGGCTTTACTCAGGAAGGCAGACTTGATGGTAGAGAGCAGCTAATTAGTGCTAAAGAGGATAGGAGGGTAGAGTCTAACTAGGTCCCCAAGAGTGGAGGAAGGGTTAAGGCCATGTTCTTGAGGGGACACTATCTCACTGCTGGGAAGGCTTACAGTCCCACACCCACCTCCTGGCACCTGGCCCTTCTCCACCCTCAGCTCAAGACCTCACTCTTAAGCCCCTGTAAGGATGCTGTCTCTTCTCTTGCTTTGGCGATCACCAGATTCTCCATCATCTGCCGCTGTAGAGACAGGGTCTAAGGGAAAAAGGAGGAAGTAAGGCCTGCTCCTTTGACTCGACCCTTCTCTGAGCAGAGCAGTTCCTCTCTGGGTCTTGCTCACCAGCGATGTCTTCTGCATGGCCTGGCTGGGGTCCAGACGGGCCATCCGGGCTTCATACGTGGCCCTCAGCTTCTGGTTTTGTAGGGAGGCCTTCTCCAGTGGTGTCAGCTCCCTAGAAATAATACCAAGCTGCTCTCCATGTGCATGAAGCCCAGGAATGATCTAGAGGCCTGGACGGGGCAGTGATGGGGCCCGAGCAACCATCCTCACACCCTTAGACCTTGTTCTAAGACCAAGAGGAAGACGCCGCCAGTGAGGAGGAACGGGATGCAGAAGTCAGATCTAGGGCAGGCGAGAGATCCGGTGCCTGGACACACGTGTTTGTAATGCTAGGACTTGGGGCTTCTCAAGAGAAGCAGGACACCTGGCCTTTTATGGAAATAAGTTATGCATCTGTGGCAATAAAATGGAACACCTGGCAGTAACTACAGGGGCCACAGTGCAAGATTCATTTGCAACCCACCGAAAAGACAGATGTGTCTATTCAGGGACAAATGGCAGCCTGCCACACAAGCTAGCAGACAAAAGGGCATGGAGGAGACTGAGAGCCCGCCCTAAAGCTGAGGTTTGTGTCTGCCCAGTGCTGATGCCGCACACAGACAGGTGGGGCCTGGGGAGCCAGGGGGAAGCAGGTATGGCAGGGAGGTGTGGGAGAGCCTGATCCATCCATGCTGGGTTCATGGAGCTTTCTGCACCTGTGTCTTGGTATCTTTTACTGGTGTAAAAAACTGTCTTGATTGTAGCTGCTTCTTCTTCTAACAGTCCCCTGCCCATTGCCTTTCTTCTCTCTGTAGAACTTCAAGGAATATGCTAGGCCTTCTGTCTTCTTATTTTTGTCTTGTTTCTATGACATCTACATTTTTATCTTTTGCCTGCTTATTGGTGGGATTAAAGATGCATGCTGGCACCACCTGGCTGGCTTTTCTTTTCTTTTTTCTTTTGCCTGCTTGCTTGCTTGCTCTCCCCCTCCCCCTTCTTTCTTTCTTTTTTTGAGACAGAGTAGCCCAGCTTGTTAGTGAATTTACTATATAGTTAAGGCAGGCCTTCCTTGACCTTCTAAATTCTGGGATTACAAGCATACGCTATGACCTCTGGCCAGGCTAGCCTCAAATTCAATAGGTAGCTCAGGGTGGACTTGAAACCACGATCTTCTTGACTCTACCTCCTGAGCACTACGATTATATGAAGCACCAGGGAACAAGTCCAGGGCTTCATGCATGCTAATGAGGCACTCTTCCATTCAGCTACATTCTCAACTATCTAAGTAGTTTTTATTTATTTTTAATTATGACTTTATTTTTGTATGCATGGGTGTTTTTTGCCCACATATATGTCTGGGCACGAAGTATGTGTGCCCGGTGTTCAAGGTGGCCAGAAGAGGGCGTTAGATCCCCTAACTAATTTTAAAAAACAAATTTCGGCATTATATTTTTCATTTTTTATTATTTATTTTGGTTTTTGGAGACAGGGTTTCTCTGTGCAGCCCTGGCTGTCCTGGAACTCACTCTGTAGACCAGGCTGACCTCGAATTCAGAGATCCGCCTGCCTCTGCCTCCCAAGTGCTGGGACTAAAGGCGTGTGCCACCACTGCCTGGCTAAACTTTGTATTTCTAAACAAACCTCAGTGCTGTTTGGCCATTGCCTAGGAACTACCTGAAAATTTCCCAGGTCTGTTCCGTCATCATTACCTCATCAAGTCTGTTTTCTATATGGCTGTGTCTGTTTGCCGTTCACTTTTTAGTTTGCACCTGCTTCTGTCAGGCCAGGGTTTGTCTGCTCTGGGAGCCACTTTAACCAACTGCTCCAAGGGGAGCTCACTGGGTGCAGCCTCCAACCCAGCCACAGCGCCAGCACACCCCCCACTCTGCCCATCTTACTTCTTAGAGTTTTGTGATTCTGCCACCTGCAGCTTCTGGAAGATCTCAGGGGGCAGGAAAGGAGAAAGCTTCCCCCCTTCATCTGAACACACTCGGCGGTGTCGGCTGGTTGGCAAGGGTGTGGGAGGAGCCGCAGGTACGGCTGGCTTCAGGCATATTCTCCCTGCAAGGCATGCACAGCGCCCTGGTCAGCAGGCTACGGACCAGCCCACAAAGCAGGCCCCAGGAGCCCTCTTCTTTGGGTACCCACCAAGCTTGGTAGCTGTTGACTGGGCCCGCTCCAGACACTGTTCAGCCAGCTTTAGCATCTTTGAGGTCTCAGGGGGCACAGTTTCCCCAGCTTCTAGGGAAGGAACATAGGGGACAGTTAGCCCTTCTGCAGTGACTCACATTCTGACTAAGGAGAAAGAACTGTAAAAGCTAGGCAAGCTCACACATATTCATCTCGGAACCGTGGCTCAACACAGGGCACGCACGTGGGATTGGCAGCCAAGCATCCCGCTGACCTGCCCTTCTCTGGTGCCCGAGGGTCAGGCCTGCTTGTAATCACAGCTCCTCTGGGGACAGCCATGCAGCCCTCATGGCTACTGCGCAGAGACATGGGTGCTACAGGGTCTCCTCGCCCACCTACTAGCTGCCTGTTCCACAGACCTGCCCCCCTGCAGGTGCTACGTGTGCACGGCCGGCCTCCTTCCCCGGTGTCTCCCATGGGTGACTCTCGGGTGTCTGTGCTGCTCCCTGCCACCCATGGCCCACTTCCATCAGCAGACACGTCCTTTTGTGCTTCGATAGTCCTCCCAGCTCCTGCAACCACTCTCCTGTTTCCCCCTTCCCACGAATGCCTCATAAACTCCATTCCCTCCTCAGTCCATACCCATTTTAGTACCCAGGTTCCCCTAAACCGTCCTTACCCAGCCTGACTATGCCAAAGACGGCAGGTCATTCCAATTTTTTCCTGTCCTCTAAGATACTACTGCCTTAAGTTTTCTCTGGAAACCCCTGGCTTCAGATCCGTGAGGACTCAGCTGGGCTCATGCGTTCCCTAGTAGCTCTCCCTAACTGTGTTCCTATGTCCAGTGGGTTGCCTGTGCCTCAGACTTTACATGTTCACAGACGAATTCTCTACTTCTAAAAATTTGAGACAGGGCCTCATGTAGCCCAGGCTGGCCTCCTACTCACTATGTAACTGAGGACGATCGCAAACCTCTGATCCTCCTGCTTCCGTTTTCTAACCACTAAGACTGCAGACTTGCGCTAGCACATTCATCTACGCTGTGCCAGGGACAAACCCAGGGCTTCCTGCATGCTTGACAAGAGCTGTCTACCAACCGAGCTACATCCGTAGCAGCACACCGGGATTCACCATTTCTCCCCTTATGTGATGTCGCCCCTCGTCTGCTTGGAACACCCCCTGCGGCTAGCAGCTCACCACCCACCCCAGCAAGTCTGGTTGGCTTCTCTTTCAGAATACACCCAAGCTCTATGCTCCTCCCTATGCTGGGTAGAGCTCTGGGAGGTTCCCAAAATTCCCTTCCACATCCGTCCAAGATGTACAAAACACTAATTTAACTACTTCCTCTGCCAGGACCTTTTAAACGCACTTTTGCTGGCCAGGTCCCCGCTTTGTGCATCTCACTCTTACCTGCCTTGAAGCAGTGTCTTGACCCAATTCACAATCCATCCCCTAATCTCGACCACTTCTCCTCAATGCCAGCATGTCACACTATGACATCATATGCTAACGGTAAGGACCAGGTTGGAAAGAGACAGGAGACCTCTGGAAGATCTCAGAAGGCAGAAAAGGAGACAGCTCCCCGCCCCCATCTGAAAACATTTGGCGGTGCCGGCTGGCGGGCAAGGGCATGGGTGGGTGGGGCAGCACCATTTTGCTATCATGAGAGGAGTAGCAAGTCTGAAGGCATACCTGTAGTGTTTTCCACGTCTTCGAGCAATACCTGGGAGATGTAGTGGATGCTCCGCAGGTATTCCACGTACGCTTCCTAGATGCAGGGGAGAGGATAGCAATGGTCAGGCCTGCATCCTGCCTGCCTGGTGAATGCCCAGGTACAACTGCAGGGCCAACAGTGCCTGCTTGTTTTTTGACAATACTTCCTTCTAGGCTTCAGTGATGGTCCAGCTAGGACACGGACGGTATCTATACTGTCTAGACTTGAAGGGAAAAAGAAATCAAGTGGAACAAAAATCAAAGAATTCCTTCCTTCAACACTGCGCTGAGGAGTTCCCAGATGGACACGCCTCTCCTCTCATTACTATCCACCACATGAAGGAGCTGAGCTTCAGTCAGGAGGCTTCACAGAGCTGCCTGAGCAGCAATTCGGGTTTCCACTCTGTGTAACAAAGTTCTCTTCCTGTGCAACTCAAAGACTAGTGTCTTATGAAAAGCACTTCCTGAAATCTGAGGAGAGGATAAGGGCTCATCTGTCAATCTCAAGTTTTGGCTTAGGTGAAGAAATAACATTCTCCAGACTCCAAAAATAATTCCCTCTGCTCAAAGGAGCCCAGAGCACTGGGCTGCAGGTTTCAGCTGTGTGACCCCTCTGCTCTGGGCTCTGTGACAGCTCAAGACAGAAACTCTGGTCTGTATGTGTTTCGTTTTACTCGTTGTCAAAGTTACCCACCTTTAATTAGCTCAGCACTTCAGATAAAATGGGTTTCAGGTAGGATTCTGGTCTTGTGAGGATGCCCTAGAAAACTAAGTTGGGGCACTGGACAACCAGTGATTCGTCCTGTCCTATGGAAGCTCTGGGTGGCCCAGCCTGCTTTTCTACCTGGTTGCCATCCCCTTTTAATTAGCAGTCATTCTCAATGACAGGCCACACCCCTTTTGTGCCTGGGTTTCTTTACAAATGACCTTTGAAGGCAACTGCAGACAGAAGCAGCATCCTGAATGAGCCAACAGTCGGGTCTTTTCTAGATTAAGTCTACACAGACTCTGTCAAGAATACACACACATCTGTCATCTACATCTTGGATGTAGGTCCTTTGCAAACAGAACCTCCTTCTTATGTCACACCGCCTCATCACACAGGTAAACCTGAGGCCAGTGCAAGCTGAGCTGTTCCAGGTCCCCGCAGAGCTCGGCGCCCTTAGCCTCCGGGCCCCGAGCCTCCGGGCGCGGTCCCAGAGCCGCCGCCGCGCGTCGGGAGCGCCGGATCCCTCTACACGCCCGCCCTCTCCCACCCACCAGGGGCCAAGGGCCTCCTGGAGCTGCTTCCGCGACCCTCCCAGCCTTACCCGGGGCCGGTTGCCGGTGTCTAGCTCGATGGCCTTGTTGGCCAGTTTCATGGCGCTCTGCAGTGGCTTCGCCGCGCCGTCCCCGGCCGCAGCGGCCATGGCGCTGGGCGGGGGCGGGGAGCGGGGAGGCCGCGGCGGTAGGGGCGGGGCGGGGTGGACACCTCCAGACCGGAACGCGGAGCGCGGAGCTGAGGGAGTCGCAGGAGCTGCGCACCGCCGGAAGGGGACCGGGACACACTTCCGCCGGCCCTGCCCCGCCCCGCCGCGCCCCGCCCCGCCGCGCAGACTTGGGTTTAGGGGACCGGAGGGGTCAGTGGCTCTTGTCACCTCCTCCGGCCAACTTGCTGCGAGCGCGGACGGGAAGACTGGCGGAGAGAGCCGCTGCTCTGGAGGGTTTCTGTTGGGCGCCACCGCCCGGGCGGCAGTCCGCGGCCGTTCACCCTCCGGGCTGCCCCTCCTTTAGGGGCCTGTCGCGAGTTCCGAGCGACCCGAAGAACTCCGGGCTCCCGACCCCGCCGCGGCCGCTGCGGCTCCCCGGGCCGCTCCTCGCTTCGTTGCAGCCCTCGCTTCCTCCGGCTCCGATCTCGGGGAGTCGAGCGGAGCGGGGCAGCGCGGCGGAGAGTAGCGGAACGGCACGGAGTGAGCCAAGTTAAGTCCGCTCTAGCAAGAAGTCAGCGGGCCGAGCCACACCGAGCAGCGCGGAGCAGGGAGCGAGTGTCGCCTGCCACCATGAAGCGGGACCGCCTCGGCCGCTTCCTGTCTCCCGGAATAGCTCGGCAGCGCGGGGGTTCCGGCGGCGGCTGTGGAAGCGGTCGGACTCGGGGTCGCCCTTCTCGCAGCGGCGGAGTGAGCGCTGACGGGGCGGCTGCTCAGCTCAGCTGGGGCTCGACGACGCGCTCCTGCGGGGACACAGGCGACGACGGTACAGACGAAGCTGGTGGGTTCCAGGCATCCTCGGGCCCCGGTGCGAGCTTAGTGATAATGAGAGCAAACCAGGCCTCCTGGTTCTGGAGAACGCGGGCTCTCTGGCTTCTACTCTTGATAGAGGCCCTTTCCTCTGCCGTCCAGACAGCTCTGTATTGCTGCTATTTAGTGCGTAAGATTTGAAGGCACACAGGTGTGGCTTCAAGTTTGCTCTTCGTGCTATGGACTTTTAGGGTAATTGCTTAACTTTTCTGAACCTCAGTTTCTTGACGGTTAAAACAGGCCTATAACCTAACCTGCGTTGGGAACTGAGTTAAGTAAACTAACTGCTTGTTCCTCGTGCAGCTGTGAGTTTGTGAACAAGCAGCAGCTAGTTAGGTTAACAGCCTCCATGTGCATCACGTTAGTGTGGTGTTCTTCAGTCACCTGAGAATGGCTTTCCTATGTAAGCTGTCCTTTACTCCCACTAGGGGCAGTTGGGTGGCATCATGCACATGCTGCAGGCAGGGCACCTATAGATGGACAGGGATGAACAGTGAGTTAGTTTCTTGAGGCATGGCTTGGACACATTTTCGGAATCAGGATGTTAAGTTTCATCTTCGTTGTAGGCATCTGGGGTTCCTTGAATATTGAGTGTTCAGTGAGGAAGGCCAGCTCCCGAGTCCAAGTCCCGCTACTCATGTGTTTAGGAAGCCCGGTGTGGGCACTTCTCTGCTTGCAGGCCAGGGGGAAGTGTGATCCTTGTACTTCGAGTACCTCGCTTACGTCACATTTGCTTATCTGCGCAGGAGCAGGCCGGACTCTCGCTATGGGGCACTGTCGACTCTGCCATGGGAAGTTTTCCTCTCGTAGCCTCCGAAGCATCTCTGACAGAGTGCCTGGGGAGACCTCAGAAAGACTGTCCCCAGGAGAGCGTGTCTTCATTAGGGACTTCCAGCGTCTGCTGGGTGTTGCTGTGCACCAGGACCCAACCCTGCCTCAGTTTGTCTGCAAGAACTGCTACACCCAATTCTATCAGTGTCACAGCCTTCTCAGGACCTTCTTACAGAGAGTCAATGTCTCCCCAGCTGGCCAGAGGAAACCTTGTACAAAGTAGGCCCTTGTTGGATTTCTTGGGACCTTTAGGGGTTCGTCGCCCTGTGTTCTAGGTGTTGACTTAGGGCAGTGACTTGGGGTGGACAAAAGCTCATGGTGTTACAATGGGGTGCTGTGGTGGCAATGTTTGCAGAGATCTGAGGGTGAAGAGCTGTCACTTAGGAGAGAGGAAACCAGAGCAGCTGACAGAGGGGCCCTGGGGAAGACGTTTGTGACCTTGAGCGGTTCCTAAACTGTGGCCACTGATGCTTTGCAGGGTTGGTGTTCAGCCTCCCACAGTGGCAGAGGAGGGAGCATGTGTGGGTGAGTGCTATCCGTGTCAGGGTGGGCGTCCCAGGGCGGGCCTAGCGCTGGCCACGGTGAGCCTGACATCTCTGTTGATTCTCCTCAGCTGACCTGATCGCCTCCAGCCCTCGGTGTCTGCACGGCTTGGTGGGCTGGGTGCATGAGCATGCAGTCAGCTGTGGGTCTCTGCCCAGCCTCCAGAGGACACTGTCCTCTGAGTACTGTGGCATCATCCAGGCTGTGTGGGGCTGCGACCAGGGCCACGACTTCACCATGGACACAGCCTCCAGCTGCAGAGCTCTCTTTTTGGACAGTGCATTAGCAGTGAAATGGGCGTGGGGCAAGGATCTGTCACCACGGCTGGCCCAGAACTCAGAGTCCAACCCCACGGGAGCTGCCTCTCGGCTCTGCCAGGCCAGAGAAACCCAAGTTGGATCTGAGACCAAGACACTGCCCAGTGTGGATGTGGCCCTGCTGCACTCACATGGAGACTCTGTGGGACCTGGGCTAGGCCCCTGTACGCAGCCACACTTGGCTCCCAGTGAGGCCCCAGGTAAGCAGCACCTGTGGCTTATGCTGGAACAGGGCTCAGTGTTCTGAGCCAGGCTGTCGTCAGCAGACAGTGGGTTCTGTACTGTCTGCGTGTAGAGCACGGTACAGCATAGGAAGCTGTGCCTTCTCCTAGAACCTAAGCGTAGGGTGGCCCGACCAGCCTGTCTGACTTCCTGTCTCTTCACCAGTAGGCCTCTAATTCACCAGTCTCTGCAATGGTGCTCATCTGGCATTCAGTCTTCCTCTAAGTCTGTCTGTCCTTCAACCACAGGGGACTGGTTGTTCCTGTAGGCTGAGGGGGCTGAGGGAGAGAGAAGAATGGGGTTATTGTCTGCAGGACATGGAGGCAGACAAAGAGACTGCTACTTTACCATAGTGTGTAGGCCAGTGTGGTAGCTCTTCTGCTGACTGGCCCTTCTGTGGAGCTCAGACCCCACCCACACATGCTGTGGGTTGGATGCAGCTGTTCCTAAGCATCGTGTTGGGAGAGCTGGGAGCAGCCTCCTGCCTGCCTCTTGCCTCTGTGAGCTTCATGGCCAGTTAGGACGCTGCAGTTTTCACCTGCAGTTCCACACTGGGGCTCTTTAAAAACTCTGGACAGGTGCCAAGCATAGTGGTGTACACCTTTAACCCCAGCTCTTGGGGAGGCAAAGGCAGGCAGGCCGACTTCTATGAGTTTGAGGCCAGTCAGCTAGGTCTACGTAGAGAGTTCCAGGACAGAACCAAGGGTACATAGAGAGACCTTGTCTCAAAAAATTAAAAACAAAAGCGGGATTGAAGATAAGGCTTAGCAGTTAAGAACACTTGCTGCCCTTGCAAAAGACACACATGGTAACTAATGACCATATAACTGCAGTTCATAGGATCCAAGGCTCTCTTCTGGCCTCTGCCAGCACCAGGCATGTACACAGGAAAAACAGTCACACACATAATTTTTTTTTTTCGAGATAGGGTTTATCTGTATAGTCCTGGGTGTCTTGGAACTCACTTTGTAGACCAGGCTGGCCTCGAACTCAGAAATCTGCCTACCTCTGCCTCCCGAGTGCTGGGATTAAAGGCATGTGCCACCACGCCCGGCTTAAAAAAATTTTTTTAAACACTAAAAATGTAGGTACCCCTGTGGTTCAGCTATAGGTGGGCTCTAGGCGAGGCCCTAGGATGACGCCACAGACTTTAGAATGCCTGGCTGTATAAAGTGTTTGTATACAGTGTCCTTTAACATGTTGTAAACTATGCAGAGTGGGCCGTTCTCACAATGCCCTGAATCTGAGCAGGAGTGAGTGTCAGGAGTGAGAACAAGGAGGTTGAGGCCACAGGCCTCCCAGCCCCAGTAAGGAAGGTGTGTCCTTAGACCGGGAGAGACAGCATTGCCTCCTTACAGGAAAGTGCTCACTATTGGTAACCAGAGCCTGTTCTTTGTTTCCCAGGGCAACTGGGTGAGACGCAGGTTCCATCGTCAACCTCGGATGATCGGGTAAAAGACGAGTTCAGTGACCTTTCTGAGGGGTGAGAGAAGAGGGGGTTTCATAGCCTAAAATCTCTCCTTCCAGACCAGACTCAGCCTGTCTAGAGCTGCTACCCTTGGTTGGCATGTTTGCCATCTCTCCTTCTTAGAGGTGGGGAGGAGAGGAGTGGTCAGGGTTGTTCTGAGGTCCCTGGCTCCTGATTTGGCTTTCTGGTGATGAAGCATGCTGCAGGGGCAGTACTGTTCTGTTCTGACCCACAGCAGTCCCGATTGCCTCATTTACACTGCCCCAGGATTGGTCCTTTGCTGTTACCTGTGTGTTGCTTCTTTAAAGGCCTTAGTCTTGTACTAGCTCCAGCATCGCTAGAACAGAGAGAGGATGCTAGATGCAGGCGCTATAGGGTAGTAGTAATGTTGAGAAAGAAAGAGCAGAAGCTCTGTGTAGGGTGAGGAGAGGAGGACAGGCCTCCCTTGGAAGGAAGGGGTCAGTGGGTCTGAGTGTTTCAGGGGAAGGTCATAAAGCCCCCCTTCCTGCTGTGAACTTTGGAATGGCTAAGAGTGTGCCTGTGCTCAGTTGATGAGGGATGTAGCCACTTTCAGATATGCTTTTAAGCCTTCACACTCTCCCCTGCTGTAAATAAATAAGCTCTGTTAGAGTTTGGGGTCCTGGTCTTCCAAAAGAGTGGCTTACAGGGAGGAGGGTTGCTAGCTTGTTTTGTTTCAGTGAGATTAGGGCACAGATTGAGGAGTTGGGCATTTTAGATTTCTTAGGACATGTTCAGAAGTGACACTCGGACTATGGGGTCTGTAGCCCTGAAGACAGGAGGCCGTGCTGGGTTTGCTCCACCCATGTCAGTGCTTTGCTGAAAGCTCTCTCGTCTTTCCTAGAGACTTCCTGAGCGAAGATGAGAGTGATAAGAAACAGACAGCACAGTCCTCGGATGAGTCCTTTGAGCCTTACCCAGAAAAGAAGTAAGAAGCTAGTCCTGTTTCAGCCTATGCCTATGGAGGGGTGGTTTACAATTAGCAGTGGTGCCCAAGAAACTCAGAAGGGTGTAAGCCTGGGGAATGGAGGCCCACCCTCCCTGACTGGCCCTGGTCAGCTCACCTCCTAGTCCCCTTTGGTCCATCTCCCAGGTCCAGTGAGCCTTCCCACCCTCCCACCCCATCTGTCTGTTTATCTCACGTGTGCGGGGGTGTGTGTGTCAGAGAACCATTTCCACTATGTTGGTCGTAGGTGTCCATCTCAGATTGTCGGGCTTGGTGTCAGGAGCCTTTTACCTGCTGAGCTATCTCACTGGCTTCTAAGTGAATCAGAATGTCTGTTTGAAAGGCCAGGTGAGCAACTGAATATGATAAGATTCCCCTTGGTCTTGGAGCCCTCTTTCTGGAGGTTTGGTGACCTGGCCTCAGTATGTATCAGGAGGTGGTAGATAGCCCTCTTGGTAAGACATAGTCCGGTTTTAGGGAGTTTCTTAGTAGTTCTTTTCTGGCCCTGCTCCTAGTGTGTCCCTGAGCATCTCTGGCCCCACTGCAGCTGTTCCTTCTGCTCGCTCTCTGGAGCATGTTTCTTGGGAAGCCCAAGAGCTGAGCCTTCAACCATCCTTCAGTTGGCTCTGAGTTCTTTAACCAGCGGCCATTGTTCATGGGGCTTTGCTTTGGCTTTCCCTTTCTTTCAACAGACAGACAGAAGCCTCTAAAAAGGAGAGGCAGAGATAGTTTTTACTAGTGTCTCTGTCCTTCTATCCCTGTTCCAAGAATACACACATACCCAATAGCTAGTTAGTGACTGCCTCATTGCCACAGTGCTCTGAGCATTTCACTACTCACAGTGGAAATGCAAAGAGCATGCAGCTCTGGACTCCATACGATCAGCCCAAAGTAAGCATTTCTGGGTTTCTTTCTTTTTTAATGTAAATTCTAATATTCCTTATGGAAAGAGGAAGAGAAATAAAGGAGACATTGAGGGATCAGAGTCAATGCAGTACCAAGCAAGGCGTGTCACTTCAGCAGGTGCCACAGGACAGAGACCTGGCTGGGGACCTAGAGGGATCAGACCCAAGAACGCATGGCCAGAGTGCAGGCTGGCTGCCATAAGGAATCCCTCTTCCCTTTCCAGTGACTTCTCCTTTGAGCCACTTTTGTAGGTAGTTGGGGGCCTGGCCTAGGCTAGGAGGGTTAGTAGGTTTCTTTTTTTTTTTTTTTTTTTTTTGGTTTTTCGAGACAGGGTTTCTCTGTGTAGCCCTGGCTGTCCTGGAACTCACTTTGTAGACCAGGCTGGCCTCGAACTCAGAAATCCGCCTGCCTCTGCCTCCCAAGTGCTGGGATTAAAGGCGTGCGCCACCACACCCGGCTCGGGTTAGTGGGTTTCATTTTCAGACAGGTGGGGAAGTGTTGTTGTGCTGAGCTCCTGTTGCTGAGATGTAGCAGCATGCTGTCTAGCCCTGTGCATGGACTGTCACCCTAGGAAACGGGATGAACATAATGCACGATGGGTGGGACACCTTTAGTACAATATGACTTTAGTGGAAGCTGTACTTTGCAGGAGGCAGTGGATATAGCATCTGGTCATGATGCACAGTGGCCTGATACTTCCTCAGGCCTCGCTGGAGAGTGTGTTTTCAGGATAGGGTTTCTTCATGTAGTCCTGCTGTCCTGGAACTCAGATTCACCTTTCCCAAGTGCTGGGGTTACAGTCATGCATCCCCACTGCCTCTGGCTTTTTTTTTTTAAGTGTGTGTGTGTGTGTGTGTGTGCTGGATTCATGTATGTCTACCGAGTGCATGCTGGAACCCTTAGAGGTCATAGGAGCGCAGCAGCTCTCCAGGAACAGGAATGATAGACAGTTGTGAGCCATCATGTGGGTGCTGGGTACCTAAGCTGGGTTCTCTGCCAAAGCAGTGTGTGCTCAGCCACATGTGTGCCGCCAGCTCCGCCCCCACAGCTGAGGACAGGGCCACAAGAAACCCGTGGGCTGTGCCCACTCACATATCTGCCTCCTCAGCCCTTTCTCTTAGCCTTCAGAGCTCTGGTGGCTGGGTCCTCCTCCTGAGTGATTAGCAGAGCTTCTGATGGGCCGGTCAGAACACCATGGTTCAAGCAGAGGACACCTGGGCCTAGAGGACAGTGCAGTCAGATAGGATGGAGATGCCAGTCTAGTGTGCAAGGAAGTTACTGTCAGAAAAGGCCACCTCCCTCAGCTGGGATAGTATGGAGTGGGACCCTGGACAGTTATCAGACGAGGAGACGTGCTGTAGCCTAGTGATTGTTCTTCTTTTGGGTGTTTTGTTTGGGACACTGCCTTGCTATACATGGCTCTCTCTGATCTAGAATCCCCTGTGTGGCCACACTGGGTCACCCTCCCTTTGTGACTATATCAGGCTTTAAGAATCTGATCCTGGGGGCTGGCGAGATGGCTCAGTGGTTAAGAGCGCCAACTGCTCTTCCAAAGGTTGAAAGTTCAAATCCCAGCAACCACATGGTGGCTCACAACCATCCGTAACGAAATCTGATGCCCTATTCTGGAGTGTCTGAAGACAGCTACAGTGTACTTAAATATAATAAATAAATTAAAAAAAAAAAAAAGAATCTGATCCTGCCAGGCAGTGGTGGCACACACCTTTAATCGCAGCACTCGAGAGGCAGAGGCAGCTGAGTTCGAGGCCAGCCTGGTCTACAGAGTGAGTTCCAGGACAGCCAGGGCTACACAGAGAAACCCTGACTCGGGGGAAAAAAAAAGAAAAGAAAAAAGAATCTGAAGCCGGGCGTGGTGACGCACGCCTTTAATCCCAGCACTCGGGAGGCAGAGGCAGGCGGATTTCTGAGTTCGAGGCCAGCCTGGTCTACAAAGTGAGTTCCAGGACAGCCAGGGCTATAAAGAGAAACCCTGTCTCGAAAAACAAAACAAAAAAACAAAACAAAACAAAAAAAGAATCTGATCCTTTTGCTCCGGCCTCTTGAGGGGTGTGCGCCACAGTACCGGGCTACTTAGATTTTGTTGTTGGTTTGTAAGAATTATTTTATGTATGTGGGTACACTGAAGCTGTCCTCAGACACACCAGATCCCATTACAGATGGTTGTGAGCCACCATGTGGTTGCTGGGAATTGAACTCAGGACCTCTGAAAGAGCAGTCGGTGCTCTTAACCACTGAGCCATCTCTCCATCCAGCTCCTTGTTTTTTTTTCATTTATTTATTATATGTGAGTACACTGTAGCTGTCTTCAAACACTCCAGAAGAGGGCATCAGATCTCATTACGGATGGTTGTGAGCCACCATGTGGTTGCTGGGATTTGAACTCCGGACCTTTGGAAGAGCAGTCAGGTGCTCTTACCCACTGAGCCATCTCACCAGCCCTCCTTGTTTTTTTGAGACAGGGTTTGATGTATCTCAGGCTGACCTTGAACTCAGTGATCTTCCTGCCTTGACCTCCCAGATGTTAAGATTATAGGTGATTCTATGCTTAGCTATTTCTTTGTTTTTTCCTCTCTCTGAGATGGAGTCTCGTTACGTAGTCCTGGCTGGTGTGGAACTTTTTATGGAGATCAGGATGGCCTCAAACTCAGAGAGATTCATCTGCCTTTGTTTCCTGAGTGTTGAGATTAAAGTGTGGACCATATGCCTGGTCCCCTTAACTTTTAAAAATTAACCATTTGTTTTATTATTACTACTACTACTACTATTATTATTATTATTACTGTTTTTTTTTGACAAGGTTTCTCTGTAGCCTTGGCTGTTCTGGAACTGTCTGTAGACTAGGCTGGTCTCACAAGAGATCCGCCTGCCTCTGCCTCTTGAGTGCTGGCATCAAAGGCATGTGACATCATTGTCCATGTTTTACTATTATCTTAAAGATTTATTTAGTTTTGGTTTGTTCATGGTGTTGGCCTGCATGTGTATCTGTGCACCAGGTGTATAAAGTGCCCTCAGAGATCAAAGAGGGTGTTGGGTCCCCAGAACTGGACTTACAACTGGTTGTCAGGTGCCATGAGGGGTCTGGAACGTAGGTCCTCTGCAAGAGCAAGTTATCCTAACCGCTGAGCTATCTCTTTTTATTATCAGGACAGCTTAGCCTATGAGCCCCTGCCTCACAAACAACACCAACACATACCTTGTTTGGCTCTTCAGTGTCTGCTCTGTTTCTGCCCCCATAAGGTCATTTGTGCATTTGCCTATTTTTGCATCCTGGAAGTTGAAGCCAGTCTTTGCATGTGCTCCATCTAAACAGGGCTGGACTCACCGCTCTTCTGCTGTTGCTCGTAACTCTCGGAGGTAGGGCCTGGCTTCTGCTACTGATTCAAAATTATATCTTGGCTCTAGAGAAATGGCTCAGCAGTTAAGAGTATCTCTTGCTTTTGCAGAGGACCAGGTTTTTGGTTCCCAGTATTCACATGGCAGCTAACAATTCTAGATCCATAGGATCTGACCCCGTCTTCTGGCTTCTGTAGGCAATAACACACATGCAGGCAGAATACCCATACACATAAAATTTAAACTACATTTTGGAGGGTGGATCGGATCTAAGCCCTTGTGCACACTGGGTGACTTCTGAAATGTTTGCTTGTTGAGATGGTCTTGGTGTATTGTCTGGGCTGTGCTCAAGCTTCTGCCTCGAGCAGTGCTCTGGAGTTATCTCTGAGTCGCTGTCGGATACACACCGTCGTGCCGGCCTTTCATCCTTCTTGGTGCTATTGAACACGAGTGTCTCCTCTCTGAACTCTTCATTGTTGGCATATGAAATATAACTAGACTTGGGGCTGGAGATATGCCTCTGGCGGCTGGGTGCCTGACAGAATCTCAAGTACAGCAGATTTGCTGAGCCCCTTTCGAGCATGAGGTCGTCTGGGAACAGAACTGACAGAATTCTCTCTCATTTTCCCTACCTCCATCTCTTGATTTGGATGCTTAGCACCCAGGCTTAAGTTCTGAAAATGTGATAGCTGTGTGATAGTACACGTGCTCCACACAACCATCGGCTCTGCCTTCTGGGCTGTACACCCTTCCTGAGGTGTCTGCTTCAGCCTCTGACCCTCCCAGGGTTGTCCTGACTGTGATGGCTAATGGTAAATGAGGTTCTATTCTGCACCGAGGCAGCCGAGTCAGGAAAGCATGAAGAAAACTGCAGATGCAGGAAGAGGCAAGAGTCAACTGCAAGCTAAGATTTAAAATAATAATAATAATAAATAAAAAGCATCACTAAATTGTTCCCCACTTAGGGTCTCCGGTAAGAAGAGCGAAGGCAGAGAAGTCAAGAGGCCTGAAGAGCCCAAGATCAGAAAGAAGCCTGGGCCCAAGCCCGGATGGAAGAAAAAGCTGCGCTGTGAGAGGTGAGCAGGCTGCAGTGTGGGGCATTTGCATGTTGTGTCAGCGCCTCCACATATGCTCTGCCTTACAGGGAGGAGCTGCCCACCATCTACAAGTGTCCTTACCAGGGCTGCACAGCTGTATACCGTGGCGCTGATGGCATGAAGGTGAGCCTGCTGGAGGCACCAGGTATTCCTGTGGAGCCATGTGCAGGCTTCCCACAGGTTCCCCGGATGCTAGTGGATGTGGAGTCGGTCCCTTGCTTAAATAAGGAGCCAGTGGTATAGGGTAGAAGTAGCTGTCTTTCCAGTAGTCGGTTGTCAAGTGCTCAGATCACTACAAAGGGTCTCCCGGGAGGAAGGATGTGTTCAGATGAAACAGCAGCATCTCTCGTCCCTGCTTCCTCCAGAAGCACATTAAGGAGCACCATGAGGAGGTCCGGGAAAGGCCCTGCCCACACCCTGGCTGCAACAAGGTATTCATGATCGACCGATACCTGCAGCGACATGTGAAGCTCATCCACACAGGTACCTGTCCCAGGCTTTGCCTTCTGAGCCTGGGCTGGGCTGTCAGTGGCTCCCAGGTGCCCAGCTAGAGGGACATAGCCTACCTAGAAGCAGGTAGTGCCCAAGTAGTTTACAGAGCTTAGTATCGGGTGCGTCTGTGTCACACTGGGATTCTGGATCCATACAAATTGGAGTCCTCTCTGTTGAATTCCTGATGGTAGTAGGGCTCTCCTACTCACTCCTTATAAGGTCTGGGTAACTTCTCAGCATTGATAGCACAGAAACCCTAGTACTCTTGTGAATTCACCTTTAGAAATTAACACTAGCGCCAGGTGGTAGTAACGCACTCCTTGGAATCCCAGCACTTAGGAGGCAGAGGCAGTTGGATCTCTGACTTCAAGGCCAACGTGGTCTACAGAGCTAGTTTCAAGACAGTCAGGGCTACACAAAGAAATTTTTTGTTTTGTTTTGATTTTTTGACAGGGTCTCTCTGTGTAGCCCTGGCTGTCCTGGAACTCACTCTGTAGACCAGGCTGGCCTCAAACTCAGAAATTTACCTGCCTTTACCTCCCAAGTGCTGAGATTAAAGGTATGTGCCACCGGCCACAAAGAAATTCTTAACACCTCACCCTCCCCAAAACAAGCAAAAAAGAACACTAGAGCTGGCAGGATGATTCAGTGGGCATCTACAGTCAAACCTGATGACTTGAGTTGATCTCTCCAGGACCTACATGGTGAAGAACCGACTCCTACATTGCCTTCCGATCTACACACACTTGCTACATGGCATGTACACACCCCCCAAAATTTAGAATGTAGAAAAAAAAACATTGTGGCATTCATTCAGATAGATTTGTTAAAGTTTTCAGGGGTTTATATAAATGACCAAAATCTTTTTACATTAGCGTTCCGCATTTTATTGATGGATCATTTACTTGATTTTATGGTGAAACCCAGCTAGATAGTGATTTTCCTTGATAAGCATTTGGGAATGTCTCCTGATGACTAACTTCCTTTGGTCCAGATCTTCAAGCTGTGTAGCCAGTCACTAGTGGACACAGCAGCAGCTCTCTGCAGAGGTGAAACATTCGTGGGGCCGTGGTAGCCCACGCCTTTGACCCCAGCACTTGGGAGGCAGACACAGGAGGAGTTCTTAAGTCTGAGGCCAGCCTGGTCTACACCAGAGAAACCCTGCTTCAAAAAACAAAGAGGGGAAACAGACTCTTCAGCTGAGAGGTCAGAGGTGTTTTATAGCTGTGTAGACAGCATGGGTTGGACAAGTACAATTGGTGCACAGTGTGTGCTGCAGTGGCTGCGGTGTAAAGGAAAGCATATGCGCACGCAGCATGCATGTGGAGCGCGTAGCTATCGGCTCTCAGACCACAGAGATCTGAGACCTAAGTCAGGTTGTTAGTCTTGGTGGCAAGTGACTTTACCTGCTGAGCCTTCTCAACAGTTTTTGTTTTTGAGAGTTTTCATGTAACGGCTGGCCTCAAATCCGATCTACAGCAGAGGATGGATGGTCTTGAACTATTGAGCACCGAGACTGCAGGCGTGTGCCACCATGCCTGATGTGGCTGTAGTTTCTGTTGAGAAGCTGATTTCCACAGTGCATCAGCCTGCTTCCCCTCCACCTCGCTGTTATCTGCGCTGATTGGGGCTCACTTTGGGGTGAGTCCCAGAGAGAGATCTGTGCCCGCAAAGGCCAGGCTGGGCATGGTGGTGCACGGATCTCTCTATGGGTCCTCTGGAAGGCCAGCCATGGCTACGCAGTGAGATCTTGTTTCAAAAGCAAACAGAAAGGTTTGAAATGCAAACAGTTTCCGTGGGGAAGACCTAGCTATGTAACAGTGTTTTGAGGAACTTGGAAATCTTTTTTAATGAACTAGTGTATATTGGAAACTGGTTTTCTGTGTAGTCCTGGCTGTGCTAGAACTCGCTCTCGTAGACCAGGCTATCTTTGAATCACCTGTCTCTGCTTCCCAAGTACTGGGACTTAGTGGTGCACCACCGTAGTCTAGCTAGAAACTTTTTTTTTTTCAAGACAGGGTTTCTCTGTGTAGCCCTGGCTGTTCTGGCACTCACTTTGTAGACCAGGCTGGCCTCGAACTCAGAAATCTGCCTGCCTCTGCCTCCCGAGTGCTGGGATTAAAGGCGTGCACCACCACGCCCAGCTTAGCTAGAAACTTTTATCAGTGAAGTTCTTCATATCAATTTCGTTTTAAATAATGTTGGGTTCTTAAAGGTCCCTGGTGTTGTATAAAGCAGTGATAACTGTCCTCTCCCGGAGCAGACTGGGTAGTGGTGGTGGCTGCTGCTCACACCCCCTCTGGTCTTGCAGAGGTACGCAATTACATCTGTGACGAATGTGGGCAGACCTTCAAGCAGCGGAAGCACCTTCTTGTCCACCAGATGCGCCACTCAGGAGCCAAGCCACTGCAGTAAGTGTGGGCTGGGCACTGCCTGTGACTGGGACAAGGTGCAGCTCACCTCACCTGCCTCTGCCCTCCAGGTGTGAGGTCTGTGGGTTCCAGTGCAGGCAGCGAGCGTCCCTCAAGTACCACATGACCAAGCACAAGGCGGAGACTGAGCTGGACTTCGCCTGCGACCAGTGCGGCCGGCGGTTCGAAAAGGCCCACAACCTCAACGTGCATATGTCCATGGTACATCCTCTGACCCAGGCCCAGGACAGAGCCCTGCCTCTGGAAGCAGAGCCGCCACCTGGGCCTCTGAGCCCCTCTGGGACCATGGAGGGTCAGGCTGTGAAGCCGGAGCCTACCTGAGAGACCGCTGGCTGGGCGTGTTGAGCAGCTTGAACTCAGCAGGTGACGTGAGGTTAAGGACACTTTCACTCAGTCCTCACTTCCCTGCCGGTGTAGTTCTGCTTGCTCATTGGACCCCAGGCTACACCCCACCTCACAGAGCCAGCAGCCATATGGTAGAGGGCACCTCTCTTGGGCTGAGGGTGTGTACTTCAACCTGCTGTGGTACCAGCAGTTTTATTTTCCTATGGATACTGAACAATAAGGCCAGACACAGATTATGAATAATTAATTTTTCTTTTCCTAACTAGAGCAATCAAGGAGATTGGTAATCTACTTTCTAGTGTAACAAGAGCTCCATGTTCTGCTGGCAATAAATTATTTACAAAGGTGCCGGCTGGTGCACTGAGATCGGTGCAGTCAGAACAGCTGAGGCTCCTGGTAGAGGTCAAAGCTGGGGTCAGCCTGCTGCCTCTGCCAGAGGGCGTTGCTCACCTCAGGGTCACAGTCTCCTCGGCCAGCCAGCAGCTGTGAGAAAATACAACGCTTAGTGCCTTCAGCCCCAGGCCAGCTTGACAAGCTGTCTGCAGATGAGGAGCTGGTGGACACTTGAGTTATGCTGCCTGCCTGATGGCTCTGTGGTGTGCAGCCACCATCTCAAGTGTCACAGGGCTGTGGCTTCATTTGATCTAAGTTGGGAAATCAGCTCCGGAGGACACTCTGGGTTTGTTACCTCTGTCATGTTGGAGAAGCACTGTTTTGGGCACTGAGGTATTAGCTGCAGCAGAAAAACACGTGCCTTTGTTATCAGTTGTACAGGGCTGCCCTAGAACGGAGACAGGCAGTCAAGGGTCAGGCACACTGAAGTGGCACTAGCACACCTCACTGCTGCTCCCAGGGAGTGTCTCCCTCGACGACGTGGGGCACTCACTTGGGACTCAGAGTGCCCTTGGAGCCTGGTTTCCCCATCCACAAAGAGCTGTAGCAGCTTGAGGTACATGTCAACAGCAACGTGCAGGAAAGCTGCTTCCCTGACAGCGGGCCCTTCACTGAAGCAGGAAAGGAGACTGTGGGGGAGGCAAGACAATGAAGGACCGGAAGATGCTGAGAGCTGAGCAGCAGCCCAGCCCAGCGACTATACACACATTTGTAGAACAAACTGACAGGCACCTTTCCCCACCCAGTGAGTAAAGGCCTTGGGAAACACTGCCTTTACTCTGACCTCCAGGCCCCAGGAGCTTGGGCTCCCTCCCTCACACTCACTGACTTACCTGTAGAAAGCAAGTGGTAGCAGCCTGGTGTGCTGATCTGGGGCCAAGTGGAGGAGGTGCCCCAGCTTGGTATCTGCAAAACCGAGTTCAGTCAGCTCTGTGGGCTCCTGAACCCAGTGTCAAGTGCTGTGGAAACTCGGAGATGTCCTATGCCCTGGAAGCTTTCTGTCTAGCTGTGGTGACAGTGAGAGGGTCTTGTGGATGACACTGAGGGCACCTGTAAGAGCTGCTGGGAAGAGGGGTCTTTTTCCCCTTGGTCTCACACAGAATAGAGACAGGGAGTTGAACAGGTCCTTCTCCAACTGCTTTCCCTACAGCGTGTCTGCTGGTAGACCTCTGAGTGCCCGGAATGGACTCTTCTGTTGCTTTAAAAGTGTGTGTGCCCTGAATTAGTACCCCAAATAAAGTGTAAGGTTTTATAAACTCAGTAAAAAGTAAAACCCATAGACGTTTGCTGCCCAGAGTTGTCACTGTTTGGAGGTTGCCATGACAGTGCATCCATTTATGTCTGTCTCATCTTGGGTAGAGCCAGCCTTCCCATACTGTTTCAGGGACACGTGGCTCCTCACCTTTCTCTGTCAACTGGAAGAGCACCAGCCAGGACACCTTCCTTCTTTCCAAGCACGCGAGGACCTCGGCACAGATGGCCACAGCCTTCAGATGCTCCGCAGCATCCTGTGGTTCACAGAAGAACCTCAGAAGAGCTGAGGGGGTGGGAAGCTAATCACTGTGCTCCTTTTTACTTTGCAAAGTCTAAAAGTGGTGACCCAAGCTGAACAGAGGCGCCCATACCCACCAGGTGACTGCCAAGCTCAGAAGCAAGACCTCAAAAGGAAAACCAAACAAGAAACAGAGCCTCAGCTACCCAGAGATCTGAAGTCTGAGCGGAATGTACTACCTGGGGCTCCTGCCCAGCTAGGATTGCAGGGAAAAGGCTACCTCAGCTGAACGGTCTGACTTACCCGTTGGGTCAGGTAGGACGAGAGTAGACCCATCAAGGAAAAGAAGAGGAGGGCGATGAGCAGCTAGGAGGAAAACAGTTACTGCATCAAAGTCCCACACTGACACTCCAGAGCCTAGGGCCTCAGTGGATCTCAGGACAGGAAGAAATCCTAAGTCACTTTTCTTGAGACGCCCAGGGTGGCTGAAACCCACGTCAGCAATCTGGTAGCTGTATTCCAGGTTGTAATGCAGGCAAAACCAAGCCCAACAAAGCACTTCCAAAAGTCAAGCATTTTACCAATGAACAGGAAGCTAAGCATTTAACTGTGAGAGAGTGACAACCCCAAATCCGCTTGTCTTCGGAAAGCCAGTGGGCCAGCCTCGCTGGAGACTCTCTCACCTCCTCTCTTTGGCAGTCCAGCCTTTGCAGATGTGCAGTGACATCTTCCTTCCTAACTTCTCTCCATGCAAAGTGCAGCGCAGCAGCTGCGATCCAGGCGGGGCTGGGTGCTGGGGAAGCTGACGCGGAGGCGAAACTGACACACAGACATCATTGCAGAGTTAATGGCCACACTCCTGGCCATCAGATATCTGTGTTTAACAGCAAGGGGCTCTCCTCTCAAACACAGTGCAGGGCCCAGAATCACTACAGATGATTGTGTCTGTCTCCTCAGGGAGGACCTGATAGGTGGGGCCATCCCTGTACGTAAGGCACACGGTGTACAGCACTGTGAGGGAACCAGCTTAGTCCTACCCACCTCAATGGGATATCAGGGCCCCAGCAGCTTTGAAGGAATAGGCCATAGTACTACTAAGTTCTCCGTATTCCTGCTTGTTCATGTGGGCCTGTGACTGGGCTAGCCCAAGAGAGTCAGGCCTTATTACTAGCATGATATCTTAGTTTCCGTGAGGGTAAGAGTGGCAGCAAACTCATGCTGTTCACTGCAGGCGTCAGAGGAGTAATCTGAGCTCCTGTAGCAGCAGGGTCGGCAGCAAGGCCTGCTTGGTTACTGAGCAGGATCTGCAGTACTTTTGATCAGGGGAGGACACAGACATCATGGATTCCAAACCAGCTACCAGATGAAAGTCCTCTATAAAGAGCACTGTCTTGCCGAGGCCTCTGAGGACTCCCTGGATGCTGCAGGGGCTTGCTGTTGCTCTGGGATGTCAGCTAGCATTGGCAGAAATCAGACTGGGCTCTCATTCAAGTCAAGAGAGAGGTGAGAACCTGCTCCCTGCCCTGTGCTGCCTGCCTTGGGCCTGTGGCGAGTGAGTTAAATAAACATTAGAGCAGAATGCAGGGCAGGGCAGGGCGAGCTGGATCAAACCTGATGAAACCAGTCTTCAGGAACACTAGAGCAGCCTCCTTAAACAGGCCAGCCAGCCATCAGGGTACTGATGGCAGCCCAGTACTCAGAGGATGCCCATAGACACAGCCCAGCCAGGGAACAGCTGGGCTCCCCCGTGACACTGCAGCAGCTTACTTGCTAGCAAACTCCCGGGCCTCCTGGAGCCTCCGCAGCTCTCGAGGCAGTGTGCTCTGATAACACCTCATCCACCGACCACACAGCACTGGCTCCAGGCTCGACCACCACAACTGAGAAGTGAAAGACCACCAGGAAGCAGACTAAGGGGGTTGCCATGGACAACCATGAGATATGCTGCCCCTTGGCCACCATCGAGACACCTAATTGCCAGTCAGCTAGGAATTCCTGAGAGCCTCACAGGGCTATGTCACAGTGCTGTGCAACTTTGAGCTTTCCTTTTTCTGAGCCCGAGTCTTAGGCTATAGCTCTGGCTATCCCGGGACTCACCAGGCTGGCCTAGAATTCATAGGTCAGCCTGCCTCTACCTCACAAGTGATGCGGTGAAAGATGTAAGCCATCACACCCAGCTTATAGGGCCTTCTTCCTTTTTCTTTCAAGACAGGGTCTCTCTGTGTAGCTCCAGCTGTCCGGGAACACACTCTGTAGACCAGGCTGGCCTTGAACTCAGAGATCCTGTGCCTGTCTCTGCCTCCCAAGCGCTGAGATTAAATGTGTGCTCCACCACCACCCATCTATGAGGCATTCTTATGCTCAGGGGCAAGGCTTGAAGGGAGGGCATCATATGAGGAAAACCCTGTAATGTTGGCATTGCACTACCTGACCCGCCTCTATATGCCACTTTCTAAAGAGAGCCTCTGAGAGCAACTTTGTAAAGACAGACTAGTTCATCAATATTAATTCCACCCAATGAGCTACAAACTGAAACGAAGCTGGCCATGGCTTGACCTGTCCACCTCCCCTCTGGTTAGAGTAGTGAACCAGATGAAGGCCCCAGGGTTCCTAGGAAGCTTCAGTAGCTCCCGGGACCAGTCACTAGCATCTGCAGATATTGTGCTTTGGGATGCAGAGCAGCTGACAGCACTGAAGAAGAGAGGATGTCTCTGTGAGCCAGTGCGCGCTACCTACCGTGTGTGTGTGTGTGTGTGTGTGTGTGTGTGTGTGTGTGTGTATGTGTGTGTGTGTGTATGTATATATATATATATATATATATATATATATATATATATATATATATATATATATATGATGGTTTGTATATTCTTGGACCAGGGAGTGGCACCATTTGGAGTTGTGGCCTTGTTGGAATAGGAGTGACCTGGTTGGAGTAGGTGTGTCACTGTGTGTTTGGACTTAATACTCTCATCCTATGTCAGTCTTCCACAAGCAGCCTTTGGATGAAGATGTAGAACTCTCAGCTCCTCCTGCACCATGCCTGCCTGGATGCTGCCATGTTCCCACTTTGATGGTAATGGACTGAACCTCTGAATCTGTAAGCCAGCCCCAATTAAATGTTGTTCTGTATAAGACTTTCCCTGTGTCTGTTCACAGCAGTAAAACCCTAACTAAGTATGTATACATTCATATATATTTATATATGAGTTTTTGCCTGCATGTATGTTTATGTAATAAATGTGGGCACATGCTTTGTGCCTGTAGAGATCAGAAGGCGTTAGATCCCCTGGAACCTGAGAGATGAGTGATGAATCACCATCTGGGTTCTCTGGAAGAACATTGTTTTTAAATGCTGAGCCAGTGTTCCAGCCCCTACCACACATTTTTGTGAATACTGACCACCAGGGTAGGACATTGAACCTCCCAGGAAGTGAAGATCCCAACTCTTGGAAAAATATCCTAGACGAGGGTCTGTGAGAAGTCTCAATGGGAAAAGGTGCTTTGTCCTAAATCTGATGACCTGAGTTCAATCCCAGGGTCCCATACAGTGGGAAAAAAAGAACTGGCTTCTGCATGAATACATACAGGGAGATCAGGGTATGGGGAGGAGATAAATAAATGTAACTTAACAAACCCAACTGGGCCAGACCTACCAGTGCTGAAGTCAGAATCACGGGACACTTAGTCTGGCATTCTGTCAGTGTCTGGTTGGCCACCAATGCTGGGTCTTGACTTCGGAGACACACACGAAGGAGCCCCTGCAGCAAAAGCATCCTGAGGCTCAGCAGTCTGCCAACCCAGGTGCCATGGGAGCCCAGGCCCTGAAGGAGGCATCACATTACCCTGAAGAAGTGGATGGTAATGTCAGAGGTCAGGACACTGCCGTGGCAACAGAAGTTTCTCTGGAAAACAGATCCAAGTCAGCACAAACCAACAGAGGTAGAAAGGGCAGCCCAGAGCGTCTGCACCACATACCAACTCAGAGTTGACCAGGTTAAAGAACTCTTCACAATTGGGGGAGACAGGTCGTCCAGCCTGGGGGCCACCCACAAGAACAGATGGAGGCAGGCAGAGGAGAAGCCTTGGAAAGAAAGGGGTGCATTGTGGTGAAGACAGACAGCATGGACAGGGTGTCCTTGCCCTGTACAGTACTTTCCAGACCAAGTGATGCTGCGCAAAGCCACAGCCCTTCCAGTTCCCACTGAGCTTGCCCTTGAACTCATGTGTTCTCAATACAAAGCCGTCTTTGTCCACAGCTCTTAATCCCTGCTTATTCACTGTGGATACCCCAAGTGCACTTCAAAAACTATAAATAAAATTTCAACAAGCAGGTGGAAGGATGCACCAGTGTCTAAGGAAGCAATCGTTAGCTGGAAAATTCTATTATGAGAACAGTCACACTGCACTTTAAAGACAAAAACGTGTTCTTTATAGTACATCTTCTCTAGAGGGATTCTTGAGTCTAAGAAGAAAGACTAGAATCTGAAACACCTTTTACACTTGTTCCTATGAGAGCCAAGACCCTGAAACCATTCCAAGCTTGGCTGGAGTAGACATAATAGAAATAAGCACTTAGTAGTGGAAGCTAAAGACAGACTCGGGCATGAGAGTCAGCCAGATGATACCGTTTGCATATGAGCAGTTCTTGCTGTCTCCTGAGGCTGGTAGCCATGCTGTCTGGCCTTGCCAGAGCCTGCAGCCGTCTTCTGAACACCCGAAACAGAAAGTGACTCTGAGGTGTAGAACAGCCATGGGGCACAGCAGAACCTTGATCCAGCTCCAAGTCCAGAGCGATCTCCTGGAAAAGAGCAGGGCTTATTTCACCTTCCAGCTTGGACCTGTCACCAAACAGGAACCAGGGCAGAAGAGTTCTCAGCTCGCTGTGGACCTTAGTTGGGGACGCTGAGAGATGACCTTGAGAAGGTTGTCTCCACAGGGATGAGGAGTAAGGAGGGACAAGGACACAAGCTTTTACATGTGAAGGCCATCTCTAGCCAGATGTAGTAGCCCAGCTATTGGGAGACTAAGGCAAAAGAACTGCAATTTCAGGGGCCTGCATAGGTTACAGCACTTGCCTGGGATGCACAGACTCTAGATTCAGCCTACCCCACCCCGCAACACACGATACCATAGAAACGAACACAGCAATCTTTAAGTTGTAAACATAAATGAGCACAGGGGATACCCAGCATACCACCACAGGTCTCCCTGGGGCCACACACTGCCCTTTGTGCTAGGTGTTGACAGGTGTACACATGTGCAGGAATGAGCTGAAGGGGAGTCCTATGTATACACTCTTTAAGGCTGGTGTCAGGCTCCAATGGTCCCATCCCTACTAGCATAGCTCAGATAGACTTCTGTCTAGTGTCAGGCCAACATTTTGCTGTCACAGTTCCTGAGACCCTTGTACTTCGGAACATTTCTAAATATGGAGCAAATTCTCACATATACAGGCCTTTGTTGTGTAAACCTTGCTCCTGATTTAAAGCTATTGGTTAAATAAAAGTGGCTATAACCAATTACTGGGGAGAATAGAGGTAGGCAGGGCTTTGGTTACCAGGCTGGGGGTCCCAGATAGGGACCACGAGGGGAGAAAGAGGAGGAAGGAGGAGGGGAGAGAAGAAAAGGAGCCAGAGAGAACTGGAGGTCTCCACTAGATGGGATGGACCTCGGCAGGTGGCCGAGGGAAACGCCCCCTAGGACAGACTGAGTAGATTCAGACAGCACTTGAGTAGAGAGCTCAGCTGGGAGGAGACAGGCAAGCATAGAGAGGGATGGATTAGGCGTGGTTCCCCTAGGCATTGTGCTAAAGCTGATTTTAAAAAACTCCAAAGAAATCTTTCTCGATTGTTGAGCAGCTGGCCAGGTCGTAGTAAGAGCTGGGAGTTATTAAATAACATGCAAAAATACCAGTTATAGTAAGGTGTGTCCTGTCTATTCCACAGAAACAATACACCCAGCACCCACAGCCTGATGTGTGACCCTAAGGACCACATGCAGGCTAGATCCCTCTCAGGCTAATCTGACATCTAGGAAAGATGGATGGGAAGACAGGTTGAGCTGAAGCCAGGAGCTCAGCTTCTCTTATCCTGGAGGATGCTCTCATTTGGGCACATTCTACGGGATCCTCGGTTCTTACTACCCACAGTTCTCACTCCCCACGTTTCTGAATTCAGACTCTTGAGGAATGGAACCCACAGATATGATTGCGTCTAATAAAGTGACATGTACTACTCTGGCTTGGATCTGAGATGTCCCCTAAACACCAGGCGTGGAAAGCTTGTTGCTAAGCACCGGTGTTCAGAATGAGAGGCTTGTGAGGGCCCTGACCCCATCTGGGGCTGGGGGCCTCACTGAATGGACTACCGGGAACGGGGAGAACACGTAAGAGGTCGGGCTGGCTAGAGAATCCTCAGTAGGGACGGGCTCTGGAGAATCTACCTTGTCCACAGTCGCTCCTTCCCTGTTTCTTGGCTGCTATATGTGTCATACCCTCCCTCAACTCAACCACAGGACCACAGCCATGAGGACAAGTGGCCTTTGCTCCTTTAGCTCAGTTCTCAGTTACTATGCCACAGCAACGGAGGACTGGCATGCCTGCTCCTCCCAAGGGCATCAGGCACGGACGGAGGTTTGGAAACAGGCTCCTTAGAGACGCACTGGAACCTCAGCACGGCTCCGCTGCATTCTCCCGCTCATTCTGGGTTCCCCAGGGGCCTGAGGGCTCCATGCGCTCTTTCCTCTACGTAGGCTACCTTGTTAAGGTCACTTCTCAGAGCCTGCAGCCCAGTGGAGGAAGCAGAAGAAGCAGAAGACTGCACAGCAGTTTTGCTGTCAGTTCGGATGTCTCAAAGCTGGGAGACAGTTTTGGCATCACAGCCACAGTGTCTGGGCCTTGTGACGCTCACCTGTGGGGTAAACTCAAAGGATGCGGTTGCTCTAGGCCTCTGCCATGGTGTGGACAATGCAGGCTCTCACCCGGTTCTGCTGAGTCGGGCACCGTTATGCAAACGTCATAAATACCTTAGCAGAGGGCAGGTTTGCTGCAGCAAACACATGGAGCTCTGTCCTCTCACTCACCTGTAGCCTGGAAAGAATATCCTTGTTTCCTGTGCGGCCACCAAGAACCAGGTCTGAGTCCTCTGAGTGATTGTAACTCCTCGAACTGAGAAGGAAACAGAAGCCGGCTCAGTGCTGCTGCGGTGCTGTCGGCAGAGCTTGCTGTGGTGCCCCTTCCTCCCTCCCCGTCTCCACAGTGGAGCGTCTGCGGGTAACTGACAGCACGAAACAACCAGCAAAAACCCAAAGTGCCAGCGGTCCCGATTACCAACAAAGGAAAGAATGGCAGGACACATGCATGCACCTTCTGCACTCAAGAGGCAGAGACAGGAGGATGACTGCAAGTTTGATGCCAACTTGGCCAACACAGCAAGTTCCAGGCCAGCCATGGCTAAACTGCAAAAGCTTATCTAAAGAAAGGGGAGTGTTTGAGGGACAGCTCAGTGGTTAAGAATGTGTGTCCACTCCAAGTGGCCGACATCCTCTCCTGGCTTCTGCATTTGTGCTTAAGCATAGACACACACACACACACACACCTTTGTTTTTAAGGGAAGAAATATTTACCACAACCAAGTGTGCTTTCTCGTCCAAGGTTTAACATCCCCTAACTAATCATACCCTTGACAATGGCACAAAGCTGCAGGATGTCACCAACGAGGGACATGACTTCACAGGCAATAAAGCCTGAGCGACTCACTCAGAAAGAAGCTGCAGCAAGGAACTGAGTTTGCTGCATCAATAAACAAACCTCAGCTGTATTTCTATACATTATCCATGAATAATTAAAAAAAAAAAGCCAGTCATTCTATTTACAGTCACACTGAAAAGAAAATGTGCAGGCAGGAGGATTTCTGGGAGTTCAAGGTCAGCCTAATCTACATATCAAGTTCTAGGCTAGACAAAGCTACACAGTGAGACTATGTCTTTAGACAAACAAATATAAAATATTTATTAATAAAGTCTTATATTTAGCAAATATTAGACTTGTATCATGAAAACCTAAAATATTGGTAATAGAAGTTAAAACCTAAATAAACAAAAAATCATCCTGTGACTATGAACAGGAAAACCTAAGTACTGTTAGGATGGCATTATTATCCTAAGTGGGAGAGATCTAATACAGTTCCCATCAGGATCCCGAATGGGTTTGTGGAAAAAACAAAACAAAACAAAACAACCAACCACCAACCCCTCCCCGCAAACAAACAAACCAATTTACTGATGGTAAAATTCAAGTGAAATCACAAAGGACCCAGGATAGCCAAAGCAATCTCTAAAAAGAGCAATGTTGACAGACGCACACTTCATAATCTCAAGACTTACTTCAAAGTCACATCACAGAATAACACCCTGAGACAGCAGATAGAACCAGGGCCTAGAGATAAACCCTCCTGTAAGTGGCCAACTGATCTGTGACAAGGACATCAAGACCATGTGGGGAGTGGGGGAGAATTCAGTCTTCTCAACAAAGACATGCAAAAGAATAATGTGGACCCCTACCTCACATGAAGGAAGTAAAACCAAATGAATCAGACCCCTGCAAATTCATCATTCATTCATTCATTCATTCACTCACTCACCATTATCAAGGGCGTGAAAGACAGTTGAGGGTACAAGAGAAACTGTCCCAGGCTGTGTGCTAAGTGCCTGTGCAGATCATGTAAAGAGCTACAACTCAGACTGTCCAGTTGAAAGGACTGGGCTGTCCTCGGAAGCAGGTTACTAGCAGGTCTGTGTGGGGCCCTGGGTTTGATCTCTAGTAGCACAGAAGACAGCTGGGATGGGCCGGTTGGGAGTCGGGAGAGAATTCTAATAGAAGAAAAAATAAGTCTCAAACAGTGGCAATGAACTTCATACCCTAGAGTGGCCGTCACTAAAACGAGAAGAGAACAGTGTTGGCAGTGCTGGGGGCACTTGCAGTCCTCTCTACTGCAGGCAGAGCCAGCATGTGAAAACACTTTTTTTAAAAAAGAAAAAAGTATTATTACCCATTAATGCAGTCTTATGCATATGTCCAGGAAAAACAGTGACTCGGAGCTCTACAAAACCTATGTTCAAAAGGTCACAGTGATGTTACAGCAGCCAAACAGCAGAAGCAACCAAATGCCTACTGATGGACGGGTGGACGATAAAGGTGATTATAAAGATGATGTATACTGTTTAGTGTCGGGAGCCTTCTCGGAAAGGCTATGGCTAGCAGGCGGTCTTCCTGAGACGGTTTCATCATGGATTGTGAACTACGGCCCTGTATGCAAGACCTGAGGGACAAATCTCAGGGTTTGATTCCTGCAGCTGATATGCCTTTCCTGTCCTTATAGAATTAATATAACAACCCTTCTGCGTTAGCCCACTCTGCTGGGCAGATTTTATGCAGAACAGCGAAGATGGACTGTTTTATAGTGATGCTATACAAGCAAATAGGTGATTTCTTAATCCCTAATGATGATTCTATAAGAATTCCTAAAATTAAACTAGTAGTTATTAAGCCTTTTATAGTTAGGGCTACAACTCGAGCTCTCTGATATAAAAGCTGTAATCAGATTAGAACTCTGCCAGGCTTCACGCGCCATGAGTTATTGCTTCTGAGATAGAAAGGAGGCGCTGACACGGATTCACAACTTGGGAATACCTTCCTTAGGCTGTAAAACAATTAACTAAAGGTCCTAAGAGGGAACGAACTATTTATTGTAGGGATAAGAACAGAAGGTAGAATTCTGACTGGGTTTATCTATACAAAACCTCACTGTTAACTTATACTAATTTTCAATGAACCTGTGGAGCTAGTGAGAGAAAGTGAGTGTCCAGTTAGATATCTGGTTTAATGGAAACACATACAAACATCTCTGTTGTAAACATCTTATGCAATTTATGATTTGAATTTGTTTAAACTTGTGGTAAATTACCATGTGATCTATTCTCCTAAAAAGGTACAAAAAAACCCTAGAAATGTCATTAGGTGGCAGAAGGAGAGGACAGAATTGGAAGGAAGAGGAAGAGAACAGAATGCAGAATGCAGAGAGAAAGACAAAGAAGAAGCTGCAGCGAGAGCAGAGAGAGAGCAGGCTTCTCCTCACCATGAGATGGAGCAGGGCTTTGCGTAACAAGGCAGGCTGTCTTACTAAAGAGGACAGCGCTTTCTTCTTACAGACTCGGGTTTAATTCATTTCGCAATAAAAAGGTAGAAGCTTTTCCTTTCTCTGTGCAGTAAAGGTTGGAGCTCATTTTTCACCCAGAATGACTGAGTTCTTTCTGTGCTGGCAGCTGGGCTTTTGCTCCATATGCATACGTACGTATGGATGTGTGTATCTATGTATGTAGATATGAGATAAGTAGTTGGTTGGACCCAACAGGAGTGTATGTAGGTATATGAACGTGTGTGCATGAATGTGTATATGAATGTGTGTGTGTTTATGCACATTTGCTTGTGTAAAACTGTTTCCTTCTGTGATCTTGACTCTTCTCTTGCTTGGTTCAATACAAGTTTATTGCTCCAAACCTCCCTCCAGCCTGGCAAGCAAGAGGCAGAGGCACAAGGCTTCTGGGCAAGAGAGAGAGAAGCCATACCAGTTACTTAGTCCCCTGCTGTAGCCGCCCTACCAGTTACTTAGTCCCCTGCTGCTAAGCAACAGGTGTTAATTCGCCCAGAGGCCTGCAGCTTCTGCTTCAGTGTAACGTAATGTCAAAATAGAAGGCAACCCTAATCTCTTGCAAGGCCAAGTCTTGCTCCCACCACTGCTCTTCCCCTTCAACTTCCTTCAAGAGAGGACCCAGGTGGGCTAAGCAACCAGCAGCTCAGCAGCATCATATATCCATAAAGGAATGAAATACTACTGCATGGATGGACCCTGAAAATATCTGCACAGTGCTTAAGCCAGGAACACAAGCCCACATGCGATTCTGTTTCTATGAAATGCCCAGAGCAGGCAGCTCTGCCGGCAAGAGGTAGACTGCTAAGCGCGGCAGTCACGGGCACATGCAAAATACGCCTCCTCCAGAGTTGCTCAAGAGCTGAAGAGGGGACTGACCAGCTTCACTTTGCTGTAACCCTCAGGAGGCTGAGACAGGAGGATTGAGTTCTAGATGAGTCGGCTACAGAGTGAGACCCTGGACAAGTAACTTCCTACAGTGCTATTGCACGGACATGAATGATCACCATGAAGAAGCCATGGTGTGAGCTTCGATGACTGAGGAATTCCACACAGAAGACGACACTGAGCTTCTTTGAGTTGTGCTGACCCGTGCTGTCACTAGCAGAGAGCAGAAGGTTTGAGGACTGTGTGGCTGACCTTTGGTGGAAGTCCATGATCTCGCTGACAAGGACTGTGCACGCCTCTTCCAGGTCTCCACCACAGCCGCCCAAAGCCGTCGGAGCTGGCAAGTAGCGCTCATAGATTGCCCATTGGTGGAAGTCATGTCTGCAATGGTGGAAGGCCGAGGTCAACACTGAGCAACACTTTGTAACCATCCTGAAGTGGTCTCTCTCAGAGGAACACAGTGCCAGTGACTGGGCAGTGGGAGCTAGCCCCAGCAGCCTGAGAGCTCACGGGTGAGTGAGGCTCCACTGTCTGCAAGGCAGGGGACAGAGCTGTGGCCAAGCCCTCTTTCAGGGGCGATTCTGTGACCAAGGCCTAGGCAGAGTGCTAATCCCGCAGGGTGGCTGCTGACTGCATCTATGAACCCAGGAAAAGGAGCAGCAGCTGCGCAGCGCAGGCTGAGTTAACCCGGTGGTCTGAACCCCAGAAAGCCTGAAGAGGACCGGCTGAGGAATCCCCACTGTAGATTACTGGTGACTGTTCTAAGTAGAAACAGCCAAACACAAGTGAGGTAGCTCACACCACAAAGACCGGGCGAGGTTCACGGAGGGGCATCACTTTGTCCATGTGGGCTGATATCTCAAGCATTAGGAGTGTGACTAAAGCAGGGAGGATGGCTGGGAATGGCACCCACCTGTGGAGAGCTTCCCTAGCACGGAAAAAGCCTGCGCTTCCAGTCTAAATACGACCTCAAGATAACAGTGACCCAAGGGCTTAAAACTTGAGCCTGGTGAGCCCCGTGAGGCGGCTCAGCTTTTAAGAGCTCTGGCTGCTTTGGCAAAGGACCTAGGTTCACATCCCAGCACTGACATGACAGCTGCATCTGTCTACAACTTTAGTTCCAAAATATCTACCACCTTCTTCTGACCTCTGCAGGTCAGGTGCGTGTGCGCGCGCACACACACACACACACACACACACCCCACCCATACATATCAAATAAAAATAAATAATTTTTTTAAAGTGAAGTTATGAGGCCTTTAACAACAGCATCCCGTCACGATGCACTCAGTTTCTAGTGCCCACCTCAAGTAACTCCTAGGAGCCTGTCCACCCATATACCCCCATTACCTCAATCAGACAGCCCAAGTGGTCACTTGTTCTTAGACAGGGCCTATTTTGTAACCTCAGACCACTCATTGTGTCTACTGTGGTTTTACCAAAGTGCACGGAAAAAAAAAAATGTGTGTGTGTATGTGCATACACATACATATACACATTCTCTTAATATAGGCTCTGGTGGGTTTAGGGTCCCTGCATAGACCTCATTTGTCTTTATCTGTATGAGGGTACTCTCTCTCTCTCTCTCTCTCTCTCTCTCTATATATATATATATATATATATATATGTGTGCGTGTGTGTGTGTGTATATGTATATATATATGTATATGTATATATATATATATTTATATATGTAGCATGGCTTTGTTACGCTGTAACCCCAGCATCTGGGGCATGTTGGCACATGGGTCTGTGCTCACGAGTTCCTCAGTTAACTGGAACGTCCGTCACTCAGGACGGCTGTATGGACAGGCTGTGGTGATGCTTCAGTGGTCAGCTCCCTTGACCTCTTACCTTTCCGTGTCTGAGAGAACATCAGCTTCAGGTTGAATTTCCAGTTCCAGCTGTACCCAATCTCTGTAAGTTAACTGAGTCACAGAATCGTTCAGGGCAGGGATGAAACACAAACCACACTGTTTATAAGCATTTGCCAGTTTACCTTAAAAACAAAGGTCTGAGCTGGGCGTGGTGGCGCACACCATTAATCCCAGCACTGGGGAGCAGAGGCAGGCAGATCTCTGTGAGTTTGAGGCCAGCCTGGTCTATAGAGCGAGCAGGTTCCAGGACAGCCAGAGACACAGAGAAACCCTGTCTTGAAAAGCCAAAAAAACAAAACCAAAAACCCCAAAACCACTACCAGCACCACCACACCACTAACAAAAAACCCAACCCCACCAACAAAACCCTCTGCAAACCTCTGTGCTCCGTGTTGTAATGAACTGGGAACTGGTGCATTGTTGCATTAAGGAAAGCTCTGAGTATGACATTAAAACTGTGAAACCAGCACATTTTGTTTGAGACAGTCCTCACTCAGTACCTAAGGCTGGCCTCAAGTTCGTGGCACTCCTGTTTCAGTTCCCCACGTGCTGGGCTCACAGGCATGCGCTGCCACACTTGGCTGCACCAGTCACTTACCCAGCATGCTCTTCACTTTTTTTTTTTTTTTTTTGGTTTTTCGAGATAGGGTTTCTCTGTGTAGCCCTGGCTGTCTTGGAATTCACTCTGTAGACCAGGCTGGCCTCGAACTCAGAAATCTGCCTGCCTCTGCCTCCCGAGTGCTGGGGTTAAAGGTGTGAGCCACCATGCCCGGCGGCTCTTCACTTTTAATCAATTAGCTTGTACCTGGCTACATTGTTATCTGATAAGAAAAGAAATTATTTTATAGGCCAGGAGTTGGGGGAACAAATCTTGGTATAAACTGGGCATTGCGGTGCAGTGTTTAATCCCAGCACTGGAGGAAGAGGCAGGGGATCTGTGTGAGTTTGAGGCCAACGTGGTCTACATAGGCCAGCCTGGGCTAGTGAGATCCTGTCCGAAACGACCAACCAACCAAACAACCAAACAAAAACCAACCATGACCTTGATGTAATACTCTGCTTCAACTGTTCATGGCATCTTACATTTTGTTTCTTCTTATGAAAATTCTTAAAGCAATCTCACTCACCAGATCTCAAAATCTTATTTTCCATAACAACAACAACAACAACACATTATAGACCAACCCTCCATGCATTTCCACTTGGACAAAGGCCAAGGTAAACAGGAACACAAACACAGAAACAGACAGACAGACAGACACGCACACACACAGACACACAGATACACACACACAGAGAGGCAGAGTTAGGCCATGTGAAATAGTGGAAGACAGGGAAACCTACATAAAATTCCTTGTCCTTCAAGAGCTCTTGGAAGCTGTCCCATCTCCACAGAGAGAGTGCAGCACTCTGCCAGTCTGCAGAAGGAAGGTACAGAGGTCTCCAGGGGACGCAAGCTGCATGCTCTGGAGTACAAGGTGCTCTGGCCTCTGGGAACAATCTTAACACAACGAACTGAAACTGAAACAGACAGGGAGAAGTTCACAGTCAGCATGAAACATTCACAGGGGCACACCCAGGGACCATGCCCACCAGGACATCTTACCTGCCACCTTCTTGTGAACCCATTATAGCCCTGACAGACACAGCACATCATGAGCAGGGGCACAGGAGGAGCAGGGAAGCAGAGCAGGTCTCCCTGGGGTCTCCCTAAGCCCTGGCCTTGCTGAGCCCCTTCAGTGCATGCAGGCTGCCCTACACCTGTACTGTCTCTCTCTCTCTCTCTCACACACACACACACACACACACACACACCGAGCTAGCCAAGCAGCAATGACACCAGAAGTGTCTCCTCAGTGACACGTTGAGAGCATTTCTTGCTTATCAGGGAGACAGAGAGGACTCTCGGCCCCTATTTAACACAAACTTGACTATTCAAGTGCCCACCCCTTTGCACAAGACCATGCTGGGTCTTCAGTCTGCACCTAGGCCCTAGAACCAGGTCTCTCAAAGCATGGATGTGGCCCAAATTCCTAGGATGCTTCAGGAATGACTTCATCTATCTGGGCAGGGCTTATGAGTACAGAGACTCTTCAAAAGCTTGTGCTGAGTCTTTTTATTATTTTATTATTTGGAGACAGGATCACAGGAAGCCTAAGCTAGCCTCAACCCTGCTACATGGTGAAGAATGACCGAGTTTTTTTTTAATCAAGACCTTTTGATCATCATCAGCTCCCGAGTGTTGAGGTTACAAGGTCTGCCACACTCTTGGTATAAACTGCGCATTGTGGTTTATCTGGTGCTGGGGATCAAATTCAGGGCTTTTGATTAGGCAAGCACCTGACTAACTGAGCTACACCATCAGCCCTGTTCTTTAAGATTCTCACTTTTAATGTGTGTGCATGTGTGCGTGTGTGTGTGTGTGTGCACGCGTGCGTGCGTGTGTGCGCGAGCTTACAGAGACCAGGAGGTTGTGTTGAATTTTGCGTAAGTGCTAGGATCCAACCTCTAATCCTTCCAATGAAACAAGCGCTCACAAGTACTGATCATCTTTCTAATCCCACTTATTTATTGTGTGTGTGTGTGAGAAAAAGCATGTGTGGAGGTCAGAGGTCAGCTCATAGGAGCTGGTTGTTGCCTTCCAACATACGGGTTTCCGGGATTGTACCCAGTTCCCCAGACTTGGCAGCTAGCATCTTTACCCATGGATCCATCTTGCTAGTCACTCCTCCTTTTTGGGTCATTCATTCATTCATTCATTGAGATCAAATTTCTCTATTCCATCAGGCACGGCCTGAAACTCTGGAGCTGGAGAGATGGCTGAATGGTTGCGGTTTCTTGCTGCTGTATTTGTCTGTTTTTCTTCCTTTCTTGCTCCCTTTCCTTTCCTTTCCTTTTTTTTTTTTTTTCCTTTGAGACAGGGTTTGTCTGTGCAGCCCTGGCTGTCCTAGAATTTGCTCTGTAGACCAGGCTGGCTTTGAACTCAGAGATCTGCCTGACTCTGCCTCCTGAGTGCTGAGATTAAAGGTGTGTAACACCACTCTCAGCTATTGCTCCTCTGTTATAAAAACCAGAGTATAGTTTCTAGATAAAAACCAGAGTATAGTTTCTAGCACCCGTGTTGGGTGGCTCACAACTGCCTGTCACTCAAGCTGACCTGTTCTGGCCTCTGCTGGCGTCTGTACTTGCCTTCACACATAATTAAAACTCAATCTTACAACAATGAATGAACAAAAAACCCCCAATTTTCACAATTCCCCTCATTTCTACATCTCAGATGTTCTCTCTGTTATCTCGGATGCAGAGCTTACAGTCATGATCCAGGCTTCATACCTAAGAGGCGCTCAGCAAAGCTCAGGAAAAGGAGGCTGGGCTAGTAGCCTGGTGGTGGGCACTTGCTTAGGACATGTGAGCGATCCTAGTGTTGAAAAACAAAACCCAACCAGCCAAACGAACTAACAGACAGACAGACAGACAGACAAGCCTCCACAAGCAAACAGGGATAACTGTGGTGTAAGGGCAAGACTCCTCTTTTTTTCTTTTTAATGAATTCTTACCTTTTAACTTACTTGTGCTATAAATATCAGGATCTACTCAAAGGAATAGCATCTCCTGACCAGCTGTTATCTCAGCCCCAGTTTGAATTCATAAGGAGATGCAGCAGCAGTATGCAGCATGAAATCCTCCCCAAGCAGACAGACAGACAGACAGACAGACAGGTTATCCCAGAGTCAGCCAGACACGTCATGCATACGTGTGCTGAGGAAAACACAAGAAAGCCGCAGAGGCCAGACACCGTCAGGTTGAAAGCAGGAATGTGAAACACGTACCTTTTTGATCAGACCCGGAGACAAACAGTTGCGCAGGGCAGAGAACTTGCACAAACAGTAAGAAACCGCTGCTGTGCAGAAGCTGCAGCGAGGGAGAAGTAAACTGAGGTCACTGGACGACATGGCCTGAGATCACATAATCTGAAGGACAGTTAGAGCACCTTGCTTCCAGGCTCAGTGCCTCCCGAGGGGAAGACGCTACCTCTAAGAACTCACATCTGGGCTGGAGAGGTGGCTCAGGGGTTAAGAGCACTGACTGCTCTTCCAGAGGTCCTGAGTTCAATTCCCAGCAACCACATGGTGGCTCACAACCATCTGTAATGGGATCCGATGCCCTCTTCTGATGTGTCTGAAGACAGCTACAGTGTACTCACATACATAAAATAAATAAATAAATAAATCTTGAAAAAAAAAAGAATTTTAAAAAAGAACTCACATACACACTGAAGGCAGAGACAGGACAGACACACAGCCCGTGTGAGCAAAGGCACTGGCTGGGTGTGTGTGAAGAGCCATACTGAGACTCAGGAGGAACGACACATACCCTGCCTGGCTCTCTGTCATTCAGTGAAAGGCACAGCCAGGAAGGAGGTGCAGGGGCCTCCTGCTCAGGTGAGCATCACTTGTGGGGTTTTCTTTTTCTGTGGAAGAATCTGAAGAGCTACAGAGAAATCATGTCCCATGTCTTAGGTGAAAAGAGCGTCTGCCACAGGACAGGGACAGCCTCGGCTGCAGTACAGCTCGGTGGCTAGACAGCCTCGGCTGCAGTACAGCTCGGTGGCTAGCAGACACGACCAGCCGCACCGCTGTGTACAGGCAGAGACGATGACACAGACCAAAGCTAGGACTCGGGGACTCCAAGGATGGAAGCAGCGAGAAGGAAAGGGAAACTGAGGCAGGGACGGTGCCGAGCCGGCATCACCATCCACGTCTGGGCAGCCTAACACCCATCCCAAGGAGCCCATAAATGTCACAAGCAACAAGAGACAGCACTGCATGAGATGTAAGCCCCAGTGACCACGGCACAGCACAACATCTGTGAGCTACAGATGACTCAACATTAGAGCAGGCCGGAAACACAGTGCACGCTCATCCACTGTCTCCGTTTAGTTTCTGTTTTGTTTTACAGACATAGCTTCTCTGTGTAGCCCTGGCTATCCTGGAACTCACACTGTAGATCAGGCTGCCTCAGACTCAGAGATCCTCCTGCCTCTGCCTCCTGAGTGCTGGGATTAAAAGTGCGCCACCAGCGCCCAGCTTTGTTGCCTCCTCTTACACTTCCCTTCCTAAGCAGCAGCATTAGAGAATTTCATATTCTGCTCTTTCCTCTTGATGGATCTTGAGGAACCCTTGTGTCAGCAGAAGAGGCGACCTAACTATTCTTCCCTAGTTGGATGGAGTCAGGCTTTCTTTAACTGGAGTTGGAAATAGATGTGAGCTGCCACGTGGGGCTGGAATAGAACCTGGGTCCTCTGGAAGAACAGCCAGTGTTCTGAACCACTGAGCCATTTCCCCAGCCTGAGGCCTCTCATAATTTACTTGTCACTTTTTAAGAGGGGAAGACAACTGCTGGGAGACTCAGGAATGGCTTACTTCATGCAGAAGAGCAGAGAGTCCCTCGTGCGGCAGGTCAGGAGGGTGTTTAAGAAGTCAGGGACACAGAGGCTGCCAGCAGAAGGAGCAAGAACATCTGGATCCACCTCTGGAAGCATGGACCTGCACTCGCCCAGATGGACAGTAAGAGCAGCCAAGCCCAGGATATGAGAGGTGCTCAAGCTCTGGCCCTGGAACAAGGACAACGTTATCAGTCTGCTCCCTAGCTAGGTGGCTCAAAACCACTGAAGAGCAGCAGCTGGCATCAGTCTAGGCTCCATGCAGCCTCGGGAAGTGACCTGCAGCACGCAGGCACCTGCCTACCTGATGGCGGAGCAGCTGGCAGAGTCGAGTGAGTACTGCAGGGAGAAGCACGTGTCCACAAAGGGTCCTCACGAAAAGGACAGCCCAGGGGCTCTGCCTGCAGGCAGAGGACAAGTCACTGGCTGGTTAGAGCTCTGTACATTGTTTCCATACCAGTCTAGGCCTGTGAAAGGGCCAGGGCTTTTCCAAACAGTGGTCTTTATATCACACGGAACATCAGTCTTCAATGGCATCCCTAACCGACAAGCTCAGCCTCGTCATCCACCTTGGGAACAGAGCTCACCCTGCTTGGCCTGTGATCCCAGTACCCCAGGACAGATGCAAAAAATATCCCTTACCTCTCTGGGGGCACAAAGCTAGAGGCTGCCATTAGGTTCTGACAGAAGGCTGTCAGCAGGAGATCCACAACCTGGGAGGAGACACATCACTGAGAGGCCATGGCCTCACATCTGAGAGCGACAGGAAGCAGGTCTATACAGCAAGGACCATAGCAAAGGCTGCATGTGATTTTTATATATTTTGTGTTGTGGATGTGTGTGTGTGTGTGTGTGTGTGGTCCAGCCAGTTGTCTGCTTCCACCTTATGGGAAATGGAGATCAAATTCAGGCTGTCAGGCTTGCATTTAGAAAGGAAGTTACATTGCAAGTTGGTACCAAATCAGAGGACTGGATCAGTGTACCATGTTACTACACAAGCTAGAAACTTGAAGGTGCTTTGTGGGAAGACAGGAAAACACTAACTGTAAAGGACAGAAGAGTAAACATTATGGGTTCTAGTGCTACAAACAGTTTTTGTCACAAGGGCTTCTTTAAAATGCAACAACGAGGTGGTGGAACACAGCTGTAACCCCAGCGCACCTGTCACCCCAGCACACCTGTAAGCCCAGCGCACCTGTCACCCCAGCACAGCTGTAAGCCCAGTGCACCTGTCAGCCCAGCCCAGTGCATCTGTAATCCCACATTTGGGATATGGAGACACAAAGCCTCACTTACAAAGTGGAATGAACACTTTAGCCACAAGCAGACAGATGAGGCTGACCAACAGTGGCATGGCCATTGCCTGAGTGCTCAACATCTCACCGTGGCACACCTTTTACCCAATCTAAGAAAGGCCACCACTGGGTCCTGAGGCCTCATGGACATACCGCCTGGTCCTGTCTCTGCAGTGTGGAAGGAAGGGCACTGAGCTGAATCTTTGCTCTCTGGAGGCTGCCACCATCGTTCCTGTGTCCCAGAACAGCATTTAGTTTTTCAGAAACCACGGCCACCTGAGCAGAAATAACTGCACACACACATGCAGTTATGTAAGGCATGGAAAGAACAATGTGACCAAGCGCCAGTGTGGCCTCACAAGACGCTAAGGAGCACTGGCCAAGCTGTCACACCCAACTTGGAGCCTGCTCTGAATGGAAGGGTGGCCACATCGTCGCCATCACTCTGAACCCCCACTTAGTCTGGTCTTTGGGCAGGTGCACCTGCCAAACACCCATCTCCAGGAATGTGCCAGCCAGCCTCTGTCACTATGGCGGCACGCAGGCACCCAAGCACAAGCATTACCACACACTGCCTCATCCCGCGTCTTACCACTGTACTGGGTCGGGTCTGTCATTAAAGCTCTGAGCTCTTCCAGTGCTGCTGTGAGCAGTCCCAGGGGCTCTTTGGCACAGTCGGCCTCTGTCCTTTGAGCCGAGGTGGCATCTGAACCAGGGAGGGACATTTTAAAGATGAGGTCAAATGGGAATCACACTCAGTGACATTATTATAAATACAAAAAGCTCATATGCTTGGGTAAGTGTGGCCGAGCACCACAGCTGAGCACCACAGATGTGCACCATTACTGAGAACCACAGCTGTGTATGTCAGATGTGCACTGCATTGTGTGGAGAGCGGGCACTGTCTCTGGGAGGCCTTCTCTTTGATGATATGGAAATCACATATAATATCAAAAATAAAAGCACTGAAACAGGAGATGTCATTCAAAATGGAGCATGTGCCTATAGCGCTCAAGGCACTGGGTTTAACTCCTAGCAACACACAAAAAAAGGAGGAGGAGCCTGGAGAAATGGCTCAGGGATTAAGAGTGGTACTTGCTGCTTGCGCTTCCAGAGAACCTGAGTCTGAGTCCCAACAAACAAGCTGCGGCTAGCAACCATCTGTAGCTCCAGTCTCTGATGCCCTCTGCTGGCCTCTGAGGGCACCACACACATATTGCAGCAAAACACCCATATACAAAAAATAATTTTAAAAATTACAAAAAAGTGACATATATAACTGTGACACACACGTGGAATGCTTGCTCAGCGTGCACAAAGCCCTAGGCTCCATGCCAGTCCTACACATGAAACTGGGGATGGGCACAGGTCTGTAATCCCAGCGCTTGACAGGTGGAGGCAGAAGGTTCAGAAGTTCAAGGCCAGCCAAGGATACAGAAGACCCTGTTTAACGTAAGTACATTAATAAATAGTTTAAGCTGCAAAGACCAATCCTGAACACCGGCTCCTTCTCTAGATGCCCCCTCACTGCTGACAGAGCCACACGGCACTGAGGAATGGTGGGACATGCCAGCCCCACTCGGCCGGGACGTCTGCTCACGGGTCACGGCTTCCCAGGGCCAACCAGCTCTATCACTGTTCTCATAGGTACAAATATCCCCAACCCAGGCTGCTGGGTTTGATTCCACGTGGTGGATCATCACTGTCTGTCTGTACTGGAGATCCAACCCCCTCTCCTGGCCTCTGCAGACACCGGCCATACACATGATGCACAGACATACAATAGGCAATAACATATGCACATATATAAAATTAAAAAAACCCTCTAACATACTACAAAGCAAACTGTCCAGTTAGAGAATAACCGTGCTTGACTGCAGTATGCTGTGGCCCTGAACTGTTCATGGAGACGCCAAATACAGAGCAGGTTGTACACCATGCTTCCTAGAAGGTAGGGGCGTGGCTAACTGTCAAGCCCTCCAAGACAATAAGCCCATGAGCTCATTGTTTGGTCCCCAGGTACCATGGGCAGGCAAAATCTCAAGTCTGCCGAACCTGGGTGAGAAAAATCAGTCCACTGAGGACGGATGCAGGTGACCAGCATGTCACAGGAATGGAAAGTACAGGAACTGAAGGTGACCTAGAGCCTTACCTTCAGGCTGGTTCTCAGCAGAGGCACAGGCTTTGCGGTAGGCATCGTATAACGAGGAGGGAATCTTATCTGCTCTAGATAAAAAGAAAGCAATGTCACCATCAGCTATGACAGTGTTTCGGTTCCAGAGCCACCCCAACAGTGCACACTGTATCATTTTGTGTTTTATTCCTTTTTTTTGGTGCTGGGAATGAACCCACTAGGCAAACGGTCTACCACAGGGCTACATCCCTAGCCATTTATTAGTTAAAAATCATTAAAATCTTCAGGTGACATGCAGCAGCCTGTGTGACCATCTCTAGACTGTCTCTCTCATGATGGTTCTGGACTGTCTGTTTGGGACTGTCTTTTTCTCTGGAGCACAGCCTCCTGTTTGAATTTTGCCAGTCTCAGAAGGTAGGACTGAGGCAGCCTCAGTTCCACGAGACTATCTGTGCTGACCTCTCTCTGTGTGTTATTTCCAGTGGCACCCAAAGCCACGTGTTACTCAGTGAGACACCTAAGTAGGTCCACCCTGCCAGGTGGCTGTGGCCAATGTCACTGCAAACCCAGACAGCCCTGGTTCCTATCAACACTTCTACGTCACTATGACAAACAATGTCAGCGAGGGACACTTGCAGAGGAGCAGGAGTGTAGCTCAGTGGTAGAGCACTTGCCTGGTGCACACAGGGCCTTGGGTTCTATTCCCAGTACAAGAAGAAGAAGAAGAAAAAAAAAAAAAACCTAGATAAAATAAAACTTTTTTTTTTGGTTGTTTGTTTTGATAAGAAAATCTCACTATGTAGCCCTAGCAGACCTGGAACTTATTATGAAGACCAAGCTATCCTCAAACTCACAGACATGAGCCTGCCTCTAATTCCTGCTTCTACCTTTCAAGTACTGGATGTACCACGGGGCCCAGCTTGAAATAAAAGAAACCTAAAAAAAAAAAAAAGAAAAGAAAAGAGAAAACAAAGAAGAGAAAAGAAAAGAAGAGAAGAGAAGAGAAGAGAAGAGAAGAGAAGAGAAGAGAAGAGAAGAGAAGAGAAGAGAAGAGAAGAGAAGAGCAAAGCAAGCCAGCCTCGGACCAAACTAACAATCATTTACAAAACTGGGTCCACAGCCAATGTCTATGAGTCTGCGAAAGTCAGCCGACTAATGTTTTCACACCACATTCTGCTAACCCTTCAGTAGAGCAGAATCTTTGACTCAGCAAACAGAAAGAAGTTAACCAATTCATATTTTAAGATACTAAAAGCACCCAAGGTACCTGAGAGGACTAGAGACACAGGCACTAAATGGAGTTGAGATCAGACATGGTGGTCCATGCCTGTAATCTTAGCACTTAAGAAGAGACAGATGTAGGGAGGTTAGCCTGAGCTACACAGTAAGACCTGTCTCAAAACAAATACAACCAGGTGTAGTGTGGATACCTGTACTCTGCGCTTGGGAGATGCAGCAGGAGAATCCGCAGTTCCAGGCTAACCTTCGCTACATAATAAGCTCAAGTGTGGGCTACACGAGACTGTTTCAAAAGTCAGCAACATATGGATGGTGTGGTGGTTTGAATGTGCCTGGCCCATGGGAAGTGGCACTGTTAGGAGGTGTGGCCTTGTCAGAGGAAGTGTGTCACTGTGGGGGTGGACTCTGACGTGCTATGCTCCAGTTCCACCCAGTGCAAATGAGTCAGTCCCTTTCTGGCTGCCTTTGGATCAAGATGCAGAACTCTCGGCTCCTCCAGCATCTTGTCTGCCTAGATGCTGCCATGCTTCCCACCATGATGATAATGGACTGAACCTCTAAAACTGTAAGCCAGCCCACACTAAATGTTTGTCTTTCTCAGACTTGCCTTGGTCATGGTGTCTCTGCACAGCAGTAAAACCCTAACTAAGACAGATGGCTTGTGGCATTTGTTTTTTTAAAAACAGAACTTTATACATTTGCACGATATCCTTCCAACAGAGGCCATTTATGTTTTGTTTCACGTGTACGACACGGCCAACTGAAGTAAAACATCGTGGATGCTAAGCAGTTAGATGCTTAAGTCTAGCTTTACTTTTCTGTGTATTTGAGTTCCTTTTCATGATTTAAACTTGTCTGACAAATTCACACGTGGCCATGATGTAATAATCTGACTACTCCACCCCCCACGCCCCACCTCCCCATTACCTGGTCTACAGATCTCCTCCTGTTCATGTCTATTTCTATAGCTTTGTGACCCGCTGAATTTAACGGGGGGTGAAATGGATTGGGAACATTCTCTTGGAGCCTTGTGGGCTCAGCAGGCTCTATCAATAACCAGTAGTTCAGCAGAAAGGAATGTGACTGCCTCGCACTGTGACTGGCTATACACAGGGCCTGTCTTACGTGGGCTGCTGCAGACAACCAACCATACTTGGAAGGTAATGACCGCAATGGCTGTCCAGAGTAGAAAGGATGGCGCTTCGCAGCTCTTTACCTATCTGTGGCTCTTACATACGCTAAGGCTCAGGAAACACTGTGGGAGGAAGGACTGCAAATATGTTAAATATTCTATATAATAAAGGCCAGAGTGGGGGCACATGCTTTAATCCCAGCACTCAGGAGGCAGAGATAGGGGTATCGCTTACTGATACTCTATTTCAAATAAGTGAATAAATAAATATGATGAGAAATATATAAATAAACTAGGATCTCAGGAATGGCATCTCCTTCCACCATTTTGGTCCCAGGGGTTGGACTCAGGTTGTCTGGAGTGACTGACAGTAAAGCCTCCATCCACTGAGCCACCCCACTGAGCCACCTCACTAGCCTAAGAAATAATCTTACTATGAAATATGAAAAATAATTTTTACTATCCCGGCTCTGTACCCTTTTTATCTTCTTGTGGGTCCCGTTACATCCTAAGTCTAATGAAAACTAGAGTAGCTTCCCGCATCCCTCAGGAAGGGAGACCTTTCAGACATGAAGCAGTTGGCTGCTGGAGGCCATCGTGTGGCGAGCCAGACGAGGCTGCATGCTCTGCACACAATCAGAGCTCATTCCTGCGCCTCTGAATGGGAGGCCTTCCAGGGTTCGTATCCTGTCTTCTAAATCCACCTCTTGCCATGGCTGATCGATACATTGGCTCTAGTTCCCAGATCAATTATCCTAAAACCTCAGTGAAGAATAATGGGAAGGAGCTATAGTTAGAACCAGTCTGTTTTTCTAAAAGATCATGACCAATTAATTTGGAGCCAATTATCTTAAGAATAAAACAAATGTGTGATAAATTTTCTCTACTGAAATTCTTTGTCCCATTAAAACCCATTGGAAAAGCCTGGTGTGTAGGCGTATGCCTTTAATCCTAGCACTTGGGAGGTAGAGGAAGATGGAGTTGGAGGCCAGCCTGATCTACAAATCAAATCCAGGATAGCCAGGGCTACACAGAGAAACCCCGTCTTGAAAAACCCAAAACCATCTACCCAACCACACAATGAAACACCCTACTAACAACCCACTGGACACAGAGCAGCCTCTGTGGAAGTCCTTGCTTACCTCTTCAGGGTCTCTATAAAGGCCACCCGGGGGTCAGGAACCTCTGGGAGCTGTGAGGAGAGCAGTCCTGTGAGTGGGGGCAGAGAAAGGTCTGCCCAGACACCACAGAAGCTGAGATGCACTCACCACTCTCGGAGCAAGCAGCGCGGGGAGGAAGTGTGACACATAGTAGGACCTCCTGAATATGCTGTGGCATAGGAAGGTAAACACACTATGATGAGCGCAGGAGAAAGGCTTCTCCCTCTAAGCCACTCACATCCCAAGGATTTCCTCTCTGTTTGACTCATTTCATTTTGTAAGACGGAGTCTTATGTAGCCCCGTTAGCCTCAGACGCACTAATGTGACAAAGGCCTAAGATCCTGTTCTATGTCCCCATGTCTCAAGCACTGAGGTCACAAGTGGGTGCCGCCAGGCCTGGCCAGGCCCAAACACTCATCATGTGGGTTTTGTTTTGTTTTGTTTTATTGAGACAATTTCTCAATATCTCAGTACTGCTGGTTGGCCTGAAACTCAGAGAGATCCTCCTGCCTCTGCTTCTGAAGTGCTGGGATCAAAGGTATGCACCACCACATCTGGGCTTGATTCATGTTTCTAAGATATTTTGTCTTCACTATTCTAAGGCAATGGGGGTTGCGGTGGGGCCACCATGGACTTTCTGCTTGGAGCTGATAAGCTGGGCTCAGGTCACCAACACTGACAGCAATCACAGTACAAGATGTTCAGGGTTTACAATGAATTCAATAAAGCTCCCAGTTCCCCAGGCTGCGTCCACACTGGTCACCCCAGAAGCAAGTGAAAATCTGTTGCTAACCTGTAGGTCAGTAATCCTTTATTCCCACATGGCTTCAATTAGGTACCATCTATTGCCTGTTTCAAATATCGAGGCACCATGTGCTGTCGCAGAAGTGAACAGGCTTGGCGTGGAGGCACGTGCCTTCAATCTTAGGAGACCGAGGCAGGCAGTGAGTTTGAAGCCAGCCTGTTCTACATTGAGTTTCAGATCAAAATCAGACATAGACCTGCCCTCATTCTATGCCACCTCAGACATCATTTTTGACACAGCATCCACACCGGTCTCCCATGATAGAATATGACCCTTCCATCCCCATGTAACCTTGAGAGCAAAAGGGGACCAACTTCAAGATGCCCAGTAAAGCAGTGTCGGCCTGGCCATGTCTCAAACATGCTGCAGTGGGCAGATGTTACCCTGCATCTGAACATGCTGTAGTCGGCAGGTGCTCCCCTGCATCTGAACATGCTGTAGTCGGCAGGTGCTCCCCTGCATCTGAACATGCTGTAGTCGGCAGGTGCTCCCCTGCATCTGAACATGCTGTAGTCGGCAGGTGCTCCCCTGCATCTGTATATGCTATAGTTGGCAGGTGCTCCCCACAGCCTGCACCTACCTGGCCTCCAGGACAGGCATTGGGATCTTCCCTGTTTGTTCAAACACCATGATGGCCTTCTTAACATCCTGGACCGCTTGGCTCTCACGCTAGGTCCATGCAGGGTGGGAGAGAGAAAGAAAGAAGATTTGAAAGCCAGTAAAGAAGCAGGCAAGCTGGGCCGTGGTGGTGCACGCCTTTAATCCCAGCACTCGGGAGGCAGAGACTGGTAGATTTCTGAGTTCGAGGCCAGCCTGGTCTACAAAGTGAGTTCCAGGACAGCCAGGGCTACACAGAGAAACCCTGTCTCGAAAAAAAAAAAAAAAAAGAAGCAGGCAAACCAGACACCAACTTGGCTCCTGCTGCTCTGAGTGTTAGACACCGCAGCGGTAAAGGGTGAGATGGGCACCATTCAGCCTAGAACATTCCCAGATCCCCAGGCCCTGCTGTGTGGACACACGTGAACCCTAAGGTTCAAAAAGCCAGTGCCATCTTCCAACTGCACTCGCTCAAGCCTCTCTCTCTCTCTCTCTTCCTCTTCCAGACGAGAAAGAGGAAGGCTTTGAGGTGGGATGGGCTGGAATAGAGGCTTAACTTTGAGATTTAAAAAAATTACTAAATGTTGGGGCTGGAGAGATGGCTCAGCGGGTAAGAGCACTGACTGCTCTTCCAGAGGTCCTGAGTTCAAATCCCAGCAACCACATGGTGGCTCACAACCATCTGTAATGGGATCTGATGCCCTCTTCTGGTGTGTGTGAAGGGAGCAACAGTGGACTCATATAAATAAAATAAATAAACCTGTAGAAAACATTGTTAAATGTCAAAGCTAGGTGTGGTGGCAAATAATCTAAGTACCCAGGAGACTGAGGAGTTTAAAGCCAGTCCGAGCCACATGATAAGAAAATAGGGAAGACAGAAACAGAGAGGGGCAAAATGGCTCAGTGGGTCATGGTGCCGGCCATACAGGCCTGGGAGAAAACACAAAGCTGTCCTCTGACCGCCACATGTGCACATGTATGGCCCATCCCTCTGACATAGTTTATTAAATATAAAAATGGGCCAAGCAAGCTGGTCCAGGAGGTAAAGCGTTTGCCACCAAGCTGGTGTTCAACCCTCAGGATCTACGAGCTGCGAAGAGAGAACCAACTCCTGTGAGTTCTGTTCTAACCTCTGCACGAGTACCATAAAAAAATCAGCTCAGGTTGGTTGGTGGGGGCGCACGCCTTTAGTCCCAGCACTCTGGAGGCAGAGGCAGGCAGATCTCTGAGGCCAGTCCAGTCTATAGATTGAGTGCCAGGTCAGCCATGCTACACAAAGAGACCTCGTGTTGAAAGAACAACAACAACAAAAAAGTAGATAAATAAAATTAAGTTGGGCTAGTGAGATGGCTCAGTGGGTAAGAGCACCCGACTGCTCTTCTGAAGGTCCAGAGTTCAAATCCCAGCAACCACATGGTGGCTCACAACCACCCGAAATGAGATATGATGCCCTCTTCTGGTGTGTCTGAAGACAGCTACAGTGTACTTACATATAATAAATAAATAAATAAATCTTAAAAAAAAAAAAAAAAGAATTATGTCAATAAAATTAAGCTAATTTAAAAAATTCCGAAGAGCATTCACTGCATGTGACACAGGCCACTCTCCTCTGCTAGTGTGGTCAAACAAAGACAGACAGTACAAACACTTTCAGGAAAACAGCCAAGCCAGCCTCACCAGAGATGAACCAAGTGGAAGATGTGGAGGGTCAAAATACTCAGGCCCAGAGGCAAGGGACCCAAAGACCATGGGTCAACCAAAAGCAACTTTCATTACCTCGGCAATTTCCCCAGGAGATGACAAATCCTCGTAGAGCCCCACGTTCTCCAGGGAAACCTTCAGAGGGGTAAACAAGCAGGTGAGGACAAAAGCGGGCACTGGGTGTTTCCAGGCAAGACTAGGACAGGGACCAGACTTGCCTTGAGGTCAGCAAGCCTTGTCTTGGCCAAGGAGATGTAGTCTGTAAGGAGGGAGTGGTACTTGCTTGGCACCAGGGGTGGGTGGAAAATATGCACCTGCAAGAGAACACAGCACAGCAGTGTCAGGCCAAGGGAGAGCATGGCGCGTTTCCTGGGGACCTGAGCGGTACTTGCTAATGGGGTACAGTGCTGATGGTAAGAGATGGTTGCTAACAGGCATGAGACGTGTAACTATTGACATCAACTCACAAGGAGTCTGTTGTAATGATGCACACCCGTAGCCCAGCACACAGGAGGCAGGGGTAAAAAGGATCATGCCAAGTTCAAGGCCAGCCTGGCCTACATAGCAAGTTCTAGGCTAGCCAGAGGTATATAGCGATAGTGTCCCAAAAAAACCCAGAAGAGAAGGCCCTTCCTTCTTGGGAGAAAATGAAGAAAACTGTACTGTGGCTGGTTCTGTGAGTGGCAGGGAAAGCAAGGCTATAGAGAGCTCTGTGGACAACCAGCAGCTCCACACCACGGTCCCTGCCGTCTAGAGAGAGAAGACGCTGTATGCGCAGTCGGTCCATGCAGAGTCACGCCTGTGATTGCACAACGTGCTTTGGCTGGAAACTGACCACAGTGCTAGGATTGAGAACCACAAGTCCAGTGAGGGCTTTGAGCCAGGCGGCCATGCTCCACAGCACGAGGAGGGGTCAGAAGACACGAAGGAAGAATATTTCTCAAAATCGACAGGGAACACAGGTAGAATTTGCTCACAGGTGTGCACAATGACCTCGCCTTCCATGTACGTTTGGTTAGAGTCAGAGAGGGGGAAGAAAGGCTCTCGGTGTCCAGACCTCTCCTTTCTCAGAGCTGAAGGCTGAGACACTGAGGCGCTCAGGACAGGATACAACAGCGATGCTGTGTGTGTGCTTGTGTGTTCTCGAGAGTGTGTGTCGGTCACAGCCCTATTACCCATACCAGCACCTGACAGTCTTAAAGACTTGGCCACAAACAATAATGTATAAGATGGCTTCCCATGATGGCTGAAATCTGCCAGTCCCTTTGCCCATATATCCCTGCCATCAAATTTGGCAAAAACAGAGCGCCAGAGCGTCACGTACCCAGCGCAGCCCCAAAATAAGCGGGGGACAGGGTTAGCTGATAAAATGAAAATAACACCAGCAAGCCTCCTTCCTCGTTTGAGATGGTGTTCCACTGCTCCTCACAATGGATTTGAATTCCTGGGCTCCTGAGGTCTCATGGCCAGGCCTTGAGTGGCTGAGACCGTATACCACCGTGCCCAGCTTCAGACCCTTTGGGAGTTTGAGACAGCATCTTGCTGCAGAGGCCTGGACAGAACTTAGGATCCTCTCACCTTTGCCTCTGAAATGTTGGGGTTGGGACTACAGCACTGGGCCACTATCTCTGGCCTCAGGACTTGTTGCTCTTCTCGTTTTGAGACAAGTGTCTCACAAAGCAGCCCAGGCTGTCCCAGAGCGCCTGTGCTGAGCAGACCTCTCTCACGCTTGTGATGGTCCCACCTCTGCCTCCCAAATGCTGGCATTCAAAGTGTACGCCGTCTTACACAGACTTGTTACAAATGTCCCAACAGTAACTTACACAAACCCCTTTTATTAAAAAGAAAACAAAACCTTCTGGAAGAAAAAACCATTGTAAATTTGGGGGTCTCTCTATGAAATTTTTTTTTTAGTAAATTTAATATGTATGGATGTTTTTAATAAGTATGGTGGTCTGCCTGCATGTCTGCCCATCGTGTGTGTGCCTGGTGCCTGCAAAGGCCAGAAGAGAGATCCCCAGGAAACTGGAGTTACAGCCAGTGGTGAGCCACCATGTGGGTGCTAGGAACCGAACCCGGGTCCTCTGAAAGGACACAATGCTGAGCCACCTCTCTAGGACCTAGACCTTGAACACATAAAACCGTATCATTTCATTGAGGCAAAACCAGACCTGCCTACATTTACTGATCTCCCAGTCACTCTTCCTCCCAGACCCCACCTGGACCTGCTCATCCTTCTGAGAGCCTATGCAGCGGGCAGTCTATTACACGCTGGCAGAATACATTCTCTTCCCCTGAGCTGGGAGTGTGGGTGCTCCTAGGTGCCTGTGCGGGCTCACTGTACATCAATGCTGGGCATCACCTGAACTGTCTGGAGAAGCGCAGAAAGCAGCCCTGGCTCAGCGTGATCTACAGAGGAGGCTGGGGTGACCCTTATAGGTAGGACATCACAAGCAGACAGCCATAGGATGCAGCTGTCAGCTCCCTACCTGCATGTACCGAGGGGCTTCCCAGGGCACGAGGTCAGACAGGAACTTGAAGAGGAAGACCAGTGTTTTCTTGCTGCAGCTGTGGTAGCCATGTGAGCTCCCAAAGAACTCCTAGAGAAAGAAAGAGAGAGAGAGAGAGAGAGAGAGAGAGATCATGAGCCCCAGGGGCCGCTTACTGTCAGTAGGAGCCCACTCTGTGCTCAGTAGCTACACCTGCTACTGAAACACTGCTGCTGAAAAGAAAAAGTAACTTTGGTTCAGACTTCAAAACGTGCCAGAGATGAGCCAAGTTTATTAAAGAAGTCACAATTGCTGAGCAAATAGTATCTCTGGACAGGATGTGGAGGCTCAGGTCTGTAATTCTAGTACTCGGAAGGCTGAGGCAGGAGGAGTGCTACTGGGATGCATGGCGAGTTCCAGGGCAGATTAGACTAAATGTGAAACCCTGTCTCAAGACAACACTGACAAAGAGAGGGTGCAGATAGAGCCTGGCTGGTGCAGATACAGCCCAGCTGGTATAAATAGAGCCCGGCTGGTGCAGATAGACACACACACATATCAAGTATCACTTTTAAAACATTACAGTGTACAAATATACATGAGGAAAAAAACCACCCTTATACACAACATAATACAAACATTTTTCCTTCTCGCTCTGTCCCCAAGATTTATTTATTTTACTATATGTGAGTACACTGTAGCTGTCTTCAGACACACCAGAAGGAGGCATCAGATCCCATTACAGATGGTTGTGAGCCACCATGTGGTTGTTGGGATTTGAACTCAGGAACTCCAGAAGAGCAGTCAGTGCTCTTTTCTACTGAATCATCTCTCCACCCTCTGCAAAAAACTTTTTTCCAATTTTTTATTAGCTATTCTCTTCATTTACATTTCAAATGCTATCCCAAAAGTCCCCTATACCCTCCTCCCGACCCTGCTCCTCTACCCACCCACTCCCACTTCTTGGCCCTGGCGTTCCCCTGTACTGGGACATATAAAGTTTGCAAGACCAAGGGCCTCTCTTCCCAATGATGGTCGACTAGGCCATCTTCTGCTACATATGCAGCTAGAGACACGAACTCCGGGGGTACTGGTTAGTTCATATTGTTGTTCCACCTATAGGGTGGCAGATCCCTTCAGCTCCTTGGGTGCTTTCTCTAGCTCCTCCATTGGGGGCCCTGTGTTCCATCCAATAGCTGACTGTGAGCATCCACTTCTGTGTTTGCCAGGCACAGGCATAAAATTATTTTTTAAACTAAGTAAAATTACATCTAACTAAAGACTATGATACGATACGACAACACTGCTGAGCTAAACTAGTAGGTTTTGTTGGTTTGTTGTGTTTGTATGTACGTGTGACAAGTTCTCATTCCTGGCTAACATCGAATTCACCATGTAACCTCAAACTCAAGATATCTACCTATTTTGCCATCTGGATGCTGGCATTAAAGGCATATGTCATAACATTTCAGCTTACATTTATTATTTTTTTAAGATTTATTTTTATTTTATGTATATGGGTGTTTTGTCTGCCTGTATGCCCGCACACCAGAAGAGAGCATCAGACCCCATTACAGATGGTTGTGAGCCACTACATGGGTGCTGGGGCTTGAACTCAGGACCTCTGGAAGAGCAGGCATTCTTCTGAGCAGCTGAGCCATCTCTTCAGCATTAATAGTTTTTAAAAAATATGTAGGGCTGGAGAGATGGCTCAGCGGTTAAGAGCACTGACTGCTCTTTCAGAGGTCTTGAGTTCAATTCCCACCAATCACATGGTGGCTCATAGCCATCTGTAATGGGATCTGATGTCCTCTTCTGGTGTGTCTGAAGAGAGCAACAGTGCACTCATAGAAACGAAATAAATAAATAAATCTTTTAAAAAAAATATGTAGATAGAGAGCCCAGCAAAAATAGTTGACTCTGACCTATGATCTGTCCTGATGATCAGGACATCAAGATGACTCAGTTGGTAAGGGCACTTGTACACAGGCCTGACATCCTGAGATGACACAGAAGGCAGCGAAGATTGGAAACTTGTCCAAGAATGGATCCGAGTGAGGAGTCTGAGTGCTTGTGAGAAAACAAGACAAGTGTGACCTTAGTTTCTTCAGAACCGTGGACTTGCTCTTGCGTGTGCGTCCCTGCTCCTCCCAGGAGTAGCAGATAGGGCTTGGTTTAATTTAGATTAGCCTTTACAGCTGGCCACTGTTACTTGTTTATTCGCCTCTACAGAAAACCACATCTCCACCTTGGGCTTGTCCTTGTGGTTATTTACAGCGTGAACTCATGAGAACTCTACTCAGGTGATCTTTATTAACCCTCAGAGGATAATGTGATGCTCTGGATTAAGTTGGCTGTAGTGTAAGAATTTACTCCACTTCATTTTTAGGCTCCCCTCTCCCAGGTCTGACTGCCTCAAGAATGGTGAACAGGAAGGATTTCTAAGGGCCTTCTCTGGCCTCCCTCAGACTACCGTCTATGTGCGTGCATAGTTATACACAGACACACACACACAAATTAAGAATATTAAAACAGGGCTGGTGAGATGGCTCAGTGGGTAAGAGCACCCGACTGCTCTTCCGAAGGTCCAGAGTTCAAATCTCAGCAACCACATGGTGGCTCACAACCACCCGAAATGAGATCTGACACCCTCTTCTGGTGTGTCTGAAAAAAAAAAAAAAAAAAAAAAAAAAAAAAAGAATATTAAAACAGCCGGGCGTGGTGGCGCACGCCTTTAATCCCAGCACTCGGGAGGCAGAGGCAGGCGGATTTCTGAGTTCGAGGCCAGCCTGGTCTACAAAGTGAGTTCCAGGACAGCCAGGGCTACACAGAGAAACCCTGTCTCGAAAAACCAAAAAAAAAAAAAGAATATTAAAACAGGCACTCAAATACTAAACATAAAAATATAGACAACTAAAATGCAACCAACAACACAGGTAAGTTGGGTACATTTTAAATTACATCTATTTTGAATGAGCCAGGGAAACCGTCCGATCTGATGACCTGGATCCCACGTGCTAGGAGATAACTGAATCCATGTGTACTCTGTGCTACATGTGCTGCCCTGGAGGTGTGTGCTATTGACTTTAGTTGGCTTCAGGGCTTTTGAACGTGGCGTTCTCATGCTTGCACGACAGATATTTTACCCACTGCACCTTCTTCCCAGCTCTAAATTATATCCTGATGAAGCTGATTTTTAAAAGTAAAATAATAAAAAAGCAAACAAACAAAAACCAAAAAACAAGCACATCTTTTCAACAACATCAACAACAACAAAAGTAAAATAAGGGATGGCTGAAGAAATGACACAGAGGTTAAGAGCATTGGCTGCTCTTCCAGAGGACCTGGGTTCAATTCTCAGAACCCACATGGTGGCCCCAGGGACTCCAAAGCCCTCCTCTGGCCTCACTGTACCAATCACACACAGGTATATAGATATACATGCAACTAAAACACTCATAAACATAAGAAAACAAAATTAAAAATAAATTAAAAGGTTAAAAGGAGGGGTTAGCGATTAAGAGCATGTGCTGTTCAGATCTCTGAGTTTGAGCCCAGTCTGGTCTACAGACTGAGTTCCAGAACAGTTAAGGTTAGACAGAGAAACCCTGCGTCAAAAAAAAAAAAAAAAAAAAAAAGCAAAAAACAAAAAACAAACAAAAATAAACTAAACTCCCTTCCTTTCTCCCACCCCCTGCTCTGTCTCTGTCTCCTTCCCTCTCCGTCTCCCTCTCCCTCTCCCACACACAGAAAGAAAAGAACGTGAAGTGGAGCATGGTAGCACATGTCTTTAATCCCAGAACTCAGGCAGCAGAGATGGGTGGATTTCTGAATTTGAGGCCAGCCTTGTCTGCATAGTGAGCTCCAGGTTAACCAAAGTGAGACATTATTATTATTATTATTATTAAAAACAAACAGGCGCCGGGCGTGGTGGCACACGCCTCTAATTCCAGCAAGTTCGAGGCCAGCCTGGTCTACAAAGTGAGTTCCAGGACAGCCAGAGCTATACAGAGAAACCCTGTCTCGAAAAACCAAAAAAAAAAAAAAAAAAAAAAATCCAAACAGGCAAGATGTCTTAGCAGCTCAAAGTGTTGCAAATCTCACATCCTGAGTGATTCCTGGAACCCATAGTGCATGCACATGTGCGCACACGTGCGTACACACACTCACACACACACACACACACACACACACACTCACACCGGTCTAAACCTGTATCCACACGAGCTGACCAAGGATTTCCCTGCAGACTTCACCTTAGGAGCACAGACTCAACACTCCTGGGGTGACCTGAGATCTGTACTTTCAAAGCCCTTTGCAAGGTGAGTCTGAGGACTCTCAGGCTCAGCAGCACTGCGCAGACAAAAACACAGGTTGCAGCCAAAAGCAGAAGATGGACATGTAAGTAGGGTCCATGTAAGGACGAGGCGCACACCTCAGAACCTTCAGGAAAAAGCAAGCAGTGTGTCTGACACAAAGAAGGCGCTACTGGTCCTACTCTTGCTGAACGGTCTCCTATCTTAGGAAGGTTCCAGTAAAGGAGATTCCACCCAACAGGCGACTGCTGAGGACGCAGAGCTGGGTTGTGTGCAGAGCATAGTAGACAGCTTCTGGAAACATGCATGAGCGAGGATCTGCCTCGGCCAAGCTTGCCACACTCACCTCCGTTACCCGCAGTTCCCTCCACCCCGAAACCAAAGCTCTCAGTTTGTCAGATAACCTGCTTCCCCGGTAACTCACCTTGAACCAATCTGCATAGGACGGGAATACATAGGGGCCCTCCAGAGTAGCCTGGCGCACAATCAGGAACGCAGTGACCATGCTGTCTAGGTGGTAGCTCTCAAAGGCCCGGGCCATCAAAGAAGCTACCCAACCTGTGAGATTAGGACACAGTCAGAAGCAGGCGAGGGCAGGTCACTCACATAACGAGAGCTTTACTGGTGACTGAGTATCTTTGCTGGGCTCTCCTCACACTGCAACAGCCACCTCATGCTGGACATAAGCTGCCTCGGTCACACAGAAGGAGCACTCATACAGTGTGACACACATGCACACAGGGTTCTATTAAGTTCTTAGTGAGTGACAGGCTCCAGTCATGTGCTCGCTCAGCCTCTACAGTGTGGGACAAGACTCACATTTGCATGCAAATCACAAGTGTGACAGGGCTCCCATGAACACGTACCTTTAACCAGCTGCCGTGCCTCGGGAAAGCAGACGACCAGGGTAGACACACAGGAGAGTACATGTTGCCAGTTAACCTCCTGCATCTCCAGGACTTCCTGCAAACGGCCAACTGACTCCTCTGGACCCAGGGTCACCAAAACCTGGAATAACAGTCCCAGCTCCTTTCAAAATCCCAGTATACCATTGCCAGCCAGGTGCCAGCTCTTCCGCTCTGTCTAGCCCCTCCACTCCAACACCAGAGAAGTGCAGACTTCATGAGGAGCCTCAACAGTGGCCGCCATATTTCTCCTCTCTGCAGTGGTCAGCAGTGGCTGGAAGAATTCTTGTTCTGAGAAGGAAAAGGCTCTGCCCAATGACAAGTTCCATCTCCCGATCCTGAACTACCGTCCTGGTGAGTACAGTCTCTTGCTGGAGACTCTGGAACCTTCTCACACATGCAGTGTCCATGGGAGCCACTGATCCAGTCTTACCCGTGAAGTCCTGCTGCATGGAGTGGACCAACCCCACACTCACCCTGCAGTACAGATCCGTGAGCAGATGATGTGTTTTAGCAAAGCTCCACTCTTTCTGCATTTCAATGGCATCAGACACTGGGGAGGAAAAACAAAAACTTCAAGTCAGCGTTTATTTTAAAACAAACAAACAAACAACCCAACCAACCAAGCAACCAACCATCCAAAATACCCTGTTTTTTAAGTTTCTATGTCAACTGTTTTAATTTGTTCAACACTGTTGACACAACCATTTCCTTTTGTTAACTGAGGTCATTCCTCTGAATCAGAGGGATGTGGGTTCCAGAGGACAGGATGCCAGACCCTGAGTTGGTGTCACGATCTCAAGGGCCTTAAAGCATTCCATTTCACCCCCAGGTCTCAGCGCTCAGGAGACTGCGGAGGACAGAGCCACAAGCCCACCCAAGGGTCACTGATATCTCTGTGAGAGTTCCACCATAGGTATAGGGGAAGAGACCCCAAAATGAGCAGACAGTGGCCATGGCACGGAGGCCTACCTTTCAGCACGGGCTTGTGAGTCAGAATCTGAGTTAGCGTGTGACTGAAGAAGCTCTTCAGAGAATCCTCTGTTACCATACCACAGCATGTATGTCCGGAGTAGATAGGAATCCTGCAAATGACATGAGGGGTGTCCAAGAGGGAAAGCACTGTTCATAGCCTGGATCCTGTCTAAGAACCAATGGGGCTCACCATCCTGCAAGCCAGGAAATCACTTTCTCAACCAGGCCATGAAGCCACACGTGTCAAATGAATCATAGGACATGTGGTTTCATCAAGAGAGAAGTGAGCCCTCTTAGGATGTCAAGAGTCCAGAAGCAGGCAGGAGATTAGACACACTAGGAAGGCTGGAGCTGCATACCACAGCTGAAGACAGACACGTGGGAGGGAGGTCACACACGCGGGACAGAAAAGTGGGGCTGAAGGACCTTTAGGGTCCCACATCCTAGAAATCTGGAGGCTGAACAGGATTCTACAATAAGAAAGAGATTTCTTGCCCCACCTCAGAAAAGGCTGGAGAGACCCCCTGGGCTTTAGCAACAATCTTCCCCGAGGTCTCCAACCAGTAGGGAGTACCTAGCTGGTTACTGCTACCACCCAAGTGTTTAAGACGCCATGCTTCATAGCGAAGTAAGACCGTCTTTCACACGAACAGCAGGCCTCGAAGACGTACCAGCCACTCACTGCCTGGCAATCCAAAGTCGTCTGTGGATCAGCCTCCAGGGTATCAAGTGAAACTGATGACAAAACATAGGGTGGAAAAACAAGATCAGCTCCGTGGGGGTCCCTGTCCTGTGTCACCCCAAGCACTATCAGACAGAAGGCCAATGTCTGTCACAGGCCTCTGGAGATCCACCAGGTCTGCCAAGAAGACATCTAAGCCCTGTCAGAGCACTGGGATCTGTGAGCTGTAAAGCTAGGGACAGCTCGCAGGACTGTGAATGCTGTACTGAGCTGGTGACACTTCATCACTCTAGACATTCTGTGGGGCTAGCGATGGAATGAATGTGCAAGCTTAGTGTTCTACCTCTGTCCTTAATCCCATCACTCGGGAGGCTGAGGCAGGCAGATCTCTGAGTTCAAGGCCAGCCTGGTCTACAGAGAAAGTTCCAGGACAGCCAGGGCACTCTTCAGACGACCCAGGTTCAATTCCCAGCACCTGCCTGATAGCTTATAACTGTCTATAACTCTATTTACAGGGGAAGCAACACCATTGTCTGGCCTCTGTGCACGGAGATATATGCATGCATGCATACACATACACACACACACACACACACACGAATCTGCTAGAACTGGTAGTAAGGGAAGGAGTCGCTTATATCCGGAGGTTCACAGTGAGCAACTTACAAGCCAGCATTCTCTGCAGTACATCAGTGGCAACCTGTTGACGGAACACAGATCCACTCAGTAATTAGTTCTCAAGCAGTCACACGCTGACTGGCAGTACACAGGAGGATGCCTTGCTATGCTGAGGCAAAAGAAGAAATGGTCTCACTCTTGGGAGCTCTTTCTCACTTCTTAATAAATCCATGTAAGTTCTGATGTGTGTGTGTGTGTATGTGTGTGTGTGTGTGAGAGAGAGAGAGAGAGGGGAAGAGGGGCAAATGTAGGCAGGCATATAGGCAGATCAACTTTACACATCATACAAGTGGGAGTGGTAGTTAATGCAGAGCTATGCTCCCAATGCACTTGGGAGGCGGACTCAAGAATAGAAAGTCAAGGTCAAGCCATGCATGGAGGCACAGGTCGTTAATCCCAGCACTAGGGAGGCAGAGGCAGGCGGATCTCTGAGTTCGAGGCCAGCCTGGTCTACAGAGTGAGTTCCAGGACAGCCAGGGCTACACAGAGAGACAAAAAGAAACTTCAAGATCATCCTTTCCTGCATGAGGTTGTCTCAAAGCCCAGTCCTCCTCCAGCCTTTGCCTCCCCTCCCTACCTGGGGCAGCCTTTCGGGCTCTACAAGTCTTCTTGGGTCTGAGCTTCCCTGAAACCCCCTTGAAATTAACAGTTGCACAAGACCTGAAAGATAAAATATTCAAAGTAATTTATATGCATTAGGGTCTCCAAACAGCAGTGGCTCGTGCTGACCTAGCTCCAGGGAGTACACGTGTGCAGACTGCAGAACTGTTCATGCGAAGGGCACCTAGCCCTCAGTGAACCCCCACGCCTGCCACGGCCCGCCTGACTGAGACACAAGCGTTTATCCAGCTACTTAAAGAGTCAAGTTTATGGAAAAGAGGTCTAAGATTTTATTTCTACTTTATGCTTCCTTTTGCTTTGAGACTGGCATCTTGCTAAACTGCCCACATCAGCTTCAACCTCAGCAACCCAGTGAAGAAAACCCAACCCCGCCACAAACACTCCTCACGAGGATTCCAACCAGTCAAGAAGACAAGAGGGGAGCTGGAGGGATGGCTCAGTGGTTAGGAGCACAGACTGCTCTTCCAGAGGTCCCGAGTTCAAATCTCAGCAACCACATGGTGGCTCACAACCATCTGTCATGGGATCCGATGCCCTCTTCTGGTGTGTGTGAAGACAGCAACAGTGTACTTCACATACATGAAATAAAAATAAATCTTAAAAAAAACAAAAAACCAAAAAACAAAAAAAAGAGGCCCATGACTGACCTGGTTAGCTCATTTCACACTAGATCCACAGGATTGGAGAGACTGCTCTCTTTTCCAGTATCAGAAGGAATAATTGTCCCCAGGAACCTGTCTGCTATGAACATACCAGAGAGCATGGCTTCCGTAGTATCTGGGGATGGGCAGGATGCGCCTATCTGCTCACACAGAGAGCGTAGGTTCCTGAAGAGCCACATGGCCATGGCTTCCGAGTCAGGATGGCTGGGGACAAGAAGAACAGAGGCTGGATTCCCCATCCCACCACCTTCACAATTTCATTCATTTGTTATTTATTGCAATAGTCACTTAAGTAGGAAGCACTGGCTAGCAAGAACAAGATAGCAGCTGCCAAATCCTGTCTCAAGCACCTGCATGGCTGCTGCTAATGCAAGAGAAAAACCATCACATCATTTTTAAAAGTGTACCAACGAGAGGGCTGGAGGAGATGGCTCAGAGGTTAAGAGCACTGACTACTCTTCCAGAGGTCCTGAGTTCAATTCCCAGCATCCAGATGGTGGCTCACAACCATCTGTAATGGGATCTGACGCCCTCTTCTGGTGTGCAGGTGTACATGCAGGCAGAACTCTATACATAGCAAATAAATAGATCTTTTTTAAAAAAAAAACAAGTTTACTAATGAACTGGGTGTGGTAGCACATGCCTTTAGTCCCAGCACAGGGGAGGCAGAGGCAAGTGGCTCTCCGTGAGCTCATGGCCAGTCTACTCTAGTTCCAGGATAGCCAGGGTTAGATAGTGAAACCCTTTAAGAACGTTTAGTGATAGAGATGGCTCCAAGATTAAAGCACTTGCCACTCTCGCAGAGGACCCAGTTTGAGTCCAGACACCCACATGCCAGCTCCAGTTCCAGATCCAAGATCAGGCCCTTTTCTTTTCTGGCCTCTTCCTGTACGTATGTCTATGCATCCGGTATACAAGCATACACGCAGGTACACACACACAGACGTAGAACAAGTAAGTAAATCTAATATAGTGATACTAAAGTGATCGCTCATGGGTTCTGTGTAAGCCACTGCCAACCCACTGCTCCGCCACTAAAAAAAAAAAAAAAGCAACAAAAACCTGTGTGGGGGCAGAGAGCCTATTTTGAATTATTTCAACTCTTTAAAGCTTATTCCAACTTCTTTTATGACCTATACTTTCTGCTGTTTCAGAAATCCTGTTTTGTTTTGGTTCCCTTTGTTTTTGTTTTTAAAAGCTTATTTATTTATTCTATGTATGTGAGTACACTCTAGGTGTACAGATGGTTTGTGAGCCTTCATGTGGTTGTTGGGAATTGAATTTTTAGGACTTCTGCTCGCTCCAGTCAACTCTGCTTGCCCAAAGATTTATAATAATAATAATAATAATAATAATTTATTATTATATGTAAGTACACTGTAGCTGTCTTCAGACACAGCAGAAGAGGGCGTCAGATCTCATCACGGGTGGTTGTAAGCCACCATGTGGTTGCTGGGATTTGAACTCAGGACCTTTGGAAGAGCAGTCAGTGCTCTTACTCCCTGAGCCATCTCACCAGCCCTCCCCTTCTTTTTGAAAGAGGGCCTTAGACAGCCCAGACTACATACACACACTAACTACATAACCGAGGCTGGCCTCAAATGCCTGAGCTTTCTGCTTCCAACCCGCAGTACCAAGATTAGAGGTGTATGCCACTACATCTGGTGGCACTAGGAACTGCATCTAGGGCTTTGGGCATGGTAGACAAGTACTCTGCCACGTGACCTACATCTCCAAACCTCTGTTCATGTGCTCACGTGAGCTCTCCCTGGCCGAGTATCCTAGGGTGACCAGTTAGTGTTTTGCCATGTTCAGGTAACCTATGGCTCTATTAAATTTTTCTTAAGCTGAGGTTTCACTATATAACCCTGGCTAGCCTGGTACTCTACTCACAGAAATTCCTGCCTCTGCCTCCTGGGTGCTGACACTGAAGGCACGAGCTGTCATAACTGCTGATCTAACTAACTATCCAGTACCAAGAGGAATCCACAAGTCTACCAATTATTATCAAAGCGTGCTTTTCACCTTTAATTCCGTCCACTATTGTGTGGCAGACTCCGATGTCCTGGTGTGTATGTATTAGGAGATGTGCTCTGTGTGCAATTAAGTTTATTGATCATTTCTAGCCTCTGAGCTTTATTATAAATAGGTCTTCCTCCTTTAAGATCTTAAAAACAACTGTCTGGGATTTCCTCTTTTGTTTTTGGAGACAAGGTTTATCTGTGTAGCCTTGGGTGTCCTGGAACTTGTTCTGTAGACCAGGCTGGCCTCGAACTCAGAGAACGCCTGCCTGCCTCTGTCTTGAGTACTGAGATTGAAGGCGTGTGCCACCTCTGCCCAGTATTTTCTCTTGTCTTTTTATACCTCTATTTTTATTTCTTTGATTCACTCAAGCCTTTTGTGGGTAGGGTTTAAGGAAAAAATTCAACTTAAAAAAAATTCTTATGGGAACTGGTGTCGCAGCATGACCTGGTTTCAAGATGGCATTTTCAACTATGCTTGATGTCTCAAGCTAGACCTCAGAAAAGCTCAGACTGCCAGCCTTCTGATGGACCAGACAGGCAGGAGGTCCCAGACACGTCATGTAAGGCCTTGTACTCTTTTTCATCCAACCTCCTGAGGTATGAACACTCCCAATTCTTGAGCCTTTATGAATAAATAAAATAGACCGGTTGATTATCTTCATGGTTGGTTGTCTTCATGGCTGGTTGTCCTCACAGTTGGCTATCTTGATGGTTGGATATCTTCACAGTTGGTTAGCTTGATGGATGGTTGTCTTGTTGGTTGTATATCTTCATGGTTGGTTGTCCTCACGGTTGGTCATCTTCATCCACACCGCTGGCACAGCATAATCTGCTAAATCTCTTACTGCCGGTCCACCTGCTTCCCTTCTTCCAATTTTTTTATTTTTTTGCTATCTTGTGTACTATTCCATTTTATCAGGTAACGCCTTGTTATAAAAGTTTCTCTCTGGGCTGACTAATAATGTAAAGACACTTGCCACCATGCCTGACAACCTGAGTCCCATCCCAGGGAGCCACCGTATCCCACATGTTGTCCTCTGACTTGCACACAAGTGCGATGGTACATTTGTATCCTCACACAAATTAACAGTCTGACTCCTGAGGTGACTTCAGAAAAGAATAAATACAGCTACGTACATTTTATCAGCCATGTTTACCTGAGCATCTCTCTCTCTTTTTTTTGGGGGGGTGGGGGGTTCAAGACAGGGTTTCTCTGTGTAGCCCTGGCTGTGCTGGAACTCACTCTGTAGACCAGGCTGGCCTCGAACTCAGAAATCTGCCTGCCTCTGCCTCCTGAGTGCTGGGAATAAAGGTGTGCGACACCACGCCCGGCCCTCTCTTTTTTTAGTTGACTTTTTGTTTTGTTTTGAGTCAGAGTCTTATGGAGCCTCGGGTGGGTCTTTGATCTCGGTATGTAACCGAGAGTACCTTTAAGTCATTTGTTTGCTTTTTAGTGACTTTATATTTATCTTTAAATCTGATTTTAAAGAACCCTTCTTTGTGCAGGAGTATGTTTGTATACCACACGCATGCACTGCCTACAGAAGTAAGATCCCCTGGACCTGGAGTTACGAATGCAAGGAACTACAGTGGGTGTTGGAAACCAAACCTAGGTCCTCTGCAAGTGCAACAAGTGCTTCTAACCTGAGCAACTCTCCAGCCCAGACCTTGAACTTGTGATTCTCTCTGCCCTCCCCCGACATCTGGGCTTAGAGGACTGAGCTACGGTGCTGCTTCGTGAAATGCTGGGGACTGAGCTCGGGCTTCATGCTCTCAGCGCCAATACTCTACACCCAAGTCCCTCTTTCTTCAGCTTTGGTTTTTATTTTGTTTTGAAACAGTAACACTATGTAGCCCTGGCTAGCCTAAAACTCACCACGTAGTGGAGGCTAGCCTTGAACTCACAGAAATCCACCTACCTTCCTCTGCCCTGCAAAATTCTTTCTTGTCTCTTTTTCCCCACATTATTTTTTGGTTTTTCGAGACAGGGTTTCTCTATGTAGCCCTGGCTGTCCTGGAACTCACTCTGTAGACCAGGCTGGCCTTGAACTCAGAGATCCACCTGCCTCTGCCTCCCGAGTGCTGGGATTATAGGCATGTACCACCATGCCAGGTTTATTTCCCCACATTTTAAAAAGTAATCATCATGACGGGCTGAGGGCGCAGCTCAGTCAGGGAACTGTTCCCTGTGCCCAGGGCTAGCGAGACACACACAAGATCCCTGGGCTTGCTGGCTAGCAAGTCTAGCCATATCGGCAAGCTCCTACTTCAGTGAAACCCTGTGTCAAAAGGTAAGTGGAGAAAGATTGTGAAAGACACACAATACTGGCCTTAGGCTTCTACTAGCATGTATGTACCCATGTACATACGAGCATGTGTGTAATTTATGTACAGACTATGTATATACAAGCATGTGTATAACTTATGTACAGACTACACCCATACAAAGCATGTACATTTACATATACGTATTAAAATCATCATCATGAGACATGTACAAAGAAAACATGCACAAGTATACTTTAATACCACTAAATGTTCTCATAACAAAAAGGACAAGCCAGTCAGGCAAGCCGGCTTAGCAGATAAAGGCTCTTACCAGCAGACTCGACCCCAGAACCCACACAGAGGAAGGGGAAAACTCGGCCCTCTTCTGAGCTCCTCACGTGAGCCACGGCACACGCACCCCCCACCCCACAATAAACAAACAAACAGCGTTTAGAGACAGCTTAGAAACACAGCTATGGAACAGAGAAAGGCGGCGCGATGGTAAGTGGTGAAGAGTGAGCGGGGTACCTCTGCAGTAGCTCCTGTAGGCTCACGACGCCGTGCCTGTGAAGACGCCACACAGCTTCCAGCAACAAAGAGTTCTGAAAAGCACAACAGCGGTTATCTCGACGTGGGCTTTGTCCTACAGAGTGTCCGGCCCAGGGTATGCTCATCTGCCCAGAGAAAGTGTCTAAAGGACTCAGGTCACACAGCATTCATGTCCCTTTCTGTTCTGCATGGCTTTCCCTCTGCAGTCTGTGACAGCTCTGACCTCACAGGAGTCTCCAGTGACGTCATTCCCAATCCTTTCTACACTCTGGGCCGGGGCGAACAGAGGTCCTGAGTCCAATTCCCAGCAACCACATGAAAGCTCACAACCATCTGTACAGCTACAGTGTACTCATATATACATAAAATGAATATATAAATTGTAAAAAAAAAAAAAAAAAAAAAAAGATCTTCATATTCACCTGTGCTTTCCATAATTCCTGACAGAAGGTGAGACGGGAGACCATATTTTGTGCCAACAAATGCCGGGCATTCACTAGTAAGGAAGACAGCTTCTTCTAAAGAGAGATATGATCTGGTTTTTTTTTTAAATGTAAATTATCTAAAAACAATATTAAAGGAACATCTTATTTTCCCAAACAGCTAAAACGGACAGGTCGTATTTAAGGGGCCGGCTTCTCACACTTTGTTCCGGGCTGAGCAGCACGGGGTGGCTGGGCTCCACGCAGACCTGCTGCACACTGTGAGCAAACACTTTGGCAGATAGCACCCCCACAGGAACTCCCAGCCTCAAGGCCTGATCCTGGAAAGCAGAGCCTAAAAACGAAAGCAAGCCATGACTTTCCCTTAAAACACGACAAACACAACCCTCCAAAGACTTAAGTTGAAAACGGCTTCTTATTTAGTGGTAGCATCATGGTAGATAAAGAATAGACAGAAAGAGAAAAACAGGAGACACAAAATGAAGATGATTTTGTGGACAAACTGGCAGCTCTCAGTACACTCAGAGGCAACCTCTGAACTCCAAGCCACGCACATACGCACGCATCTTCTACCACAGCGGATTCGCCCCATTACAACATACAGAGGGCACGTTATCACCCCCCATAGAAAGCAGCTCAGTGAGCAGAGCTCATCGGGCTTCCAGGGATGCTATGAGGAAGGCTCCACAATGAGTGGATCACTAACATATATGTTTAAAACTATATGGGCTAGGGATGCAGCTCACGTGGTAGGGTGTTTATTGAGGCACTGGATTAGACCCTCAGCTCCTTATGCCATGACAGGGATCGAACCCATGGCCTCAGACACCGGACACAAGTGCCACACACTGTGGTTCACCCTGAGTCCCTAATTACTTTAGCCCCCAGGGACCTCACAAACATTCAAGTCCAAACTGGACAGGATTTCCAGACACTCTGCCTTGCACCTGAAAGGGAGCAGAGGATCATGGGTACACTCAGACAGAGGCTAGAGAAGCTGATCCTCTACAGCAATCACCAGGCTCTTGACCCAGTTTGTGGTCAGTAATCCTGAAGGTGAAATGTTCGGGGGAGCCTAGAAACAGGCAGTGTTTACAAGCAAATCATTTCTGATTTATTTCACTTCCAAAACTAATTGTCAAGGAAAAAAAAAAATAGGAAGGCTGGAGAGAGGGCTCAGCAGTTAAGAGTACGTGTTGCTCTTCCAGAGGACCCAGGTTTGAGTCCCACAAGATACACAGTGGCCTATAACTGTCTGTAACTTCAGCTTCAGGGGATCCAACGCAGTCCACAGACATACGTGCAGAAAAAACATCCACATAAAAAAAACTAAAAAAAAAAAAGAAAAAACCTAATATATATATATATCTGTGTGTGTGCATATATATATACATATATATGTATACACACACAGACATATATATACGTATATATATACCACACACCCATTATCTTCAAGGCTCTAAAAACTCACTCACATCAATGAATAAGGAAAGCCATATGCAATAATTATAGAGGCTTCAAATTATAAGTGTCAGAAATCAGAGCTGGAACTGAAGACAGAAGCCTTTAATTCCTGTTAACAGGAGAATCAAGGGAAGACTGAAAACCCAAGGCCAGCCTGGATGACTTAGTCAAAAATCGTTTAAAGGGCTAGAGACATAAAATACCCTAGGTTCAAACCCCAGTCCATCAAATAATAACAGACTTAAAAAAAGCAAGCGTGAGGGACTGGAATGTGGCCCAGGAAGTGAGACCACCTGCTCTGCTCCTGCACAGAACACAAGTTCATTTTCAACTCCCCAGTCATTGCAAATTCCAATCCCAGGGCACCCAGCACTTTCTTCCGTCCTCTGTGGGTAGCCCCAAGCATGTGACATATACTCACAGATATTCATAAATTAAAAAAAAAATTACGAGCCGGGCGTGGTGGCGCACGCCTTTAATCCCAGCACTCGGGAGGCAGAGGCAGGCGGATTTCTGAGTTCGAGGCCAGCCTGGTCTACAGAGTGAGTTCCAGGACAGCCAGGGCTACACAGAGAAACCCTGTCTCGAAAAATCAAAAAAAAAAAAAAAATTACTGAGGGCTATCAAGATGTCCCAGTGTGTGAAGCTGCCTGAAGTCAAGGCTGAAAACCTGAGTTTGGTCCCCAGCAATGACACGGCTGAAGGGGAAAACAGACTCACATAGCTGACCTCCGACCGCCACATGATCACCGCAGCACGCAAGCTCACAGTGAGTGAATGAATGCATAATGAAAACAGTAGACTAAAAAAGGAACGAATCATGAAGTGATTATCACTTTCTGAAAGAAATCACAGATAGGGCTGGAGAGATGGCTCAGCGGTTAAGAGCACTGACTGCTCCTCTGAAGGTCCTGAGTTCAGATCCCAGCAACCACATGGTGGCTCACAACCATCCATAATGAGATCTCATGCCTTCTTCTGGGGTGTCTGAAGACAGCTACAGTGTACTCACACATAATAAATAAAGAAATCTTTAGCCGGGCAGTGGTGGCGCACGCCTTTAATCCCAGCACTCGGGAGGCAGAGGCAGGAGGATTTCTGTGTTCGAGGCCAGCCTGGTCTACAGAGTGAATTCCAGGACAGCCAGGGCTACACAGAGAAACCCTGTCTCAGAAAAACAAAAAACAAAACAAAACAAAAAAGAAAAAAGAAATCTTTAAAAAAAAAAGAAAAAAAAGCCAGACTCGATGGCGCACGCCTTTAATTCCAGCACTTGGGAGGCAGAGGCAGGAGGATTTCTAAGTTCGAGGACAGTCTGGTCTACAAAGTGAGTTCCAGGACAGCCAGGGCTCTACAGAGAAACCCTGTCTCAAAAAACCAAAAAGAAAAAAGAAAAAAAAAGTTGTAGGTAAAAATGTGAAGTACAAAAAACAAAACCTTATTTATTGATAACTACCCCCTGCCCTGCTTTCTCTGACTCTCGGGAAATGGGGAGAGTGACACCTGCAAGCACGTGACAGACACACACACACATACAGAGAGACAGACACATACACATACAGAGACAGACAGACACACACAGACAGACAGACAGACAGACAGAGACAGACACACACACATACAGAGAGACAAACACATACAGAGAGACAGACAAACACACACACACACACAGACACACACGAGGGCAGGGAAGAACAATAAATACCTCCAATACCTCCGGGCGGTGGTGGCTCACATCTTTAATCCCACCACTTGAGCGGCAGAGGCAGGGGCAGGTGGATCTCTGTGAGTTCGAGGTCAGTCTAGTCTACATATAGAGTAAGTCCCAAGACAGCCAGAGCTACACAGAGAAACCCTGTGGGAGTGGGGGGGGGGGGAATAGGGTGCGGTGGGGGAGTGGGGGAGTGGGTTAAAGCTAGGAAATAACTCCAAATCAAGTCATAGAGCCCATGGAACTGGTGATGATACAAGAGAAAGGACATTGTTAGGTGGAATCTGAATGTCCACGGACTGTAAACAGATGGTGACTCTTTCCCCTTAACCGTTTCCTAAGTGAGTGAATTGAAAAACACAGTGACAACTCACAGATGAAGGAAGCGGACCGGTCGGAGGAAGCGTCGGCACTGTCGCAGTCAATCAGCTCGCTGAGACGCAACCTTTTACACTGCGGCTCTTCTACCTACAAACCGAAGCGGTAGGAACAGTAAGAAAGAGGGTTTCAAGACCCCAGCAGTGTGAGGCTCGCACAGCAGGCAGGTTTGCTTTGTTTTGGTTGGTTATTTTGGTTTTATTTTGTTTTGCTTTTAAATTCATCTTTGTGTGTGAGAGTGTGTGTGACAGTATGTGTGTGTATGTATGTTAGAATTTTTTAAAGATTTATTTATTGCCGGGCGTGGTGGCGCACGCCTTTAATCCCAGCACTCGGGAGGCAGAGGCAGGCGGATTTCTGAGTTCGAGGCCAGCCTGGTCTACAAAGTGAGTTCCAGGACAGCCAGAGCTATACAGAGAAACCCTGTCTCGAAAAACCAAAAAAAAAAAAAAAAAAAAAAAAAAAAAAAGATTTATTTATTGTATATATATATATATATATATGTGTGTGTGTGTGTGTGTGTGTATATATATATATATATATATGAGTACATTTTATATATATATATGAGTACACTTGTCACTGTATTCAGATATGCCAGAAGAGGGCATCAGATCCCATTACAGATGGTTGTGAGCCACCATGTGGTTGCTGGGATTTGAACTCAGGACCTCCGGAAGAGCAATCAGTGCTGAGCAGCTGAGTGACCTCTAGCAATGACCTACCCTTCGGTGTCTTCCCTGTAAACGAGATTATCGGTAGCTCATGCCTTTCACTCTGGTTTGGAGAAACAAAGGAACTTACAAATATAAATCATACAGATCAGTGTGTGAAAAACTGAAGTTCTGGTGTGCCGATGCTGCAATGGTTTAGTAAAACCAAGTCCAGAAGTAAACAGGATGCTACAATGCCATCCCTATTGTTTAGGAGCATTTTAAACCATGTGAATATGCCTGTGCTTAATTGTCATATTTAAAAATGAGAATTAAATTGTTTGTATGCCATTCTGAACTGTGTTTCAAAACGACAATGTGGAATTAGAGCAGCAAAGGCCTAATTGGTTCTCTTTGGTGGATTATGAAAGACTTCAATTGCCCTCATGTTTCTATATATGCATTTTCTGTCACAATCTGTATTTGCTGCAAAGAAACAATGTTTATCCTAATAGTTAGAACAATTCCAGTGTCTGCAGTGAATGTTTCAGTCAAAGTGTCTCCAAGAGAGGGCTGTCCATCCAATTTGGATGCAGGTAAAGTCGGCTTCTGGAAGTAAAAGCATCCCTTTGTCAGGAGTGAATTCCTCCACCCCGCACCCACACAGGTTACAAATACTGCTCTCTTCCCTGGGTGTCTCTCTGGAACACCACTGAGCCATCTCTCCAGCCCCCAGAATCTCTACTGCTGTAATAAAAACACCATGACCAAAAGCAACTCCGGACGCTTCTTTCAGCTTACAACTTGTACTCCATCTTGCTGGGCGTGGTGGTGCACGCCTTTAATCCCAGCACTTGGGAGAGAGAGGCAGGCGGATCTCTGAGTTCGAGGCCAGCCTGGTCTACAGAGTGAGTTCCAGGACAGCCAGGGCTACACAGAGAAAAACCAAAAAAGCCAAACCAGACTGTACAGGAATCATCCCTCCAGCCCCTCGAGTACTTCTCCCCAGAAGGAACTTACTAAAGCCTTTCATGAATTAGTAAATGTACTACCCAACTACTTTCATCTCCAAAGACATAAAATATAAAATAGACTCAGCTCTCCTCCCACCTGGTGCCGGCACCAGTTACTCGTCAAGTACACAGGCTTAGAAGGACATTAAAAAGATTATGATCTGGCTTGGCTCCGAACATCCAACCTGCTCAGCCAAGACAACTTCCTCTTACCTCTAGCAAAAGGTCATGCATATTTTGATGGTATCTCAGGAGTTTCAGAGCAGAATCCTTTAATTTCTGTTCCCTTTCAGGATCATATTTTTGCTTTTTGACTCTGCCCGCTAAAGATATTTAAAAAAAAGAAAAAAAATTGCTCAGAAAATTATAGTGCAACGTACACAGGGTGACACACTGAGCAGAGGTCCAGAGAGAAACTGTCCAAGTCTGTACAGTCACTTGGCGCTGCAGCAAGCGGCAGGACCAGGAAGCCTGGGGCCCACAGCCCTAAGAGGACCAGCGGCTCAGGACGGCTGACTCGCCGGCAGGGCTGAGCCACGCTGGGATCTGGACCCCGAAGAAAGGAGGGACCGCACTGGGCCTGGTTGGGGTCAGAAGGCAGAAATGGCAAGACTTACCCAGCAGCTCGGTCCAAGTTTTTCGGAGGCCCCGGGGGCCACCGCCCACGGCAGCACCCCTTGCCGGCGAGCCCGGCATAGCGTCTGGAACACCGGCTCTGCAGCCCGCGCTGCCTTCCGATTGGCCGCGGCCAGGCGCTGGCGCTCATTGGCTAGGAGCATTCTTGACCACACCCCTGAGGGCGGACCCTTGCTCTGTGGCCCTCTTCCTCTTGGTTGTAGTTCTTGTCCCGGAGTCTGGCAGCTTTGGGGTGGCAGGGAAGGCAGTGTGGTGGCAGCCTTGGTGCAATACACCTGCGCATGACAACTTGGAGGGAAAGTGGCGCAGAATTGCTAATGGCCCAGAGCTTGGCCTGGGGAGATCACGTGGCAAACTGGACCCAGGTTTTCGGTAAAAAAAAAAAAAAAAACTTTAACCTGCTTTGTTCAAAACTACACAGGATCGATCCGAGTACTCTGCAGTGCTTATTTGACTCTGACTGCGGGAAAATTGACCAAAGGAGTTCTGGTGCTGGGGTGTGACTTTCAAGAGTTGAAGAATAGAGTTGCTATCACTCCCCGCTAAGCGCTCAAAGTACTTAAGAAGGAAAAAGAGCCACAAAACGCTGTCATTCTTGTTTCTTCCTTTATTAAATGCACCTTACGTGCGGCGCGGTGCTGTAATCTCAGCATTCCGAAGGCAGAGGCAGGTGGATCTCTGTGAGTTGGAGGCCAGCCTGAGCTACCGAGCAAGTTCCAGGACAGCCAGGGCTACACAGAGAAACCCCCGACTCTAACAAACAAACAAGCAAACTGAAGGAGGGCATTATGTGCACTGCAGCAACTGTCCTTGATTTTCAGCATTACCCCAGGTGTGTGCACACGCAGACACTAGTGGAAGACAGGACACTAGAGACAGGCTTGAACCGGCCATAGTAGCCAGGTTGTGATTAAAATTCACCCAGCCTGGAATCAGTCAGCAGCTGGAGGAGCCATTATCAGAGCCAGAGCAGAGCAGACAAAGATTGACCAAAGTTTCCCAGGAATCAGGTTTATCTGCCTTCATGACCTGGAGGTGCTACGGTCACACTGGGAGCCAAAAAGTCACTTTATGCATCAAAGAGAACACTTAAAGATATAAAACTGAAGAGAAACAATTTTTTAAATGTATTTCTACAAAAATTCATCACTATGGCCAGGACTCATCCCAGTTCAGGATCAAATGTGTCTGACAGCCCCACGTTGCCTCTAGCATCAGAAGTGCCATCAGAGAGGAGCATCAGAGAGCTGCTCTGCCACATCAGATGTGGCTCAAGGCTGGCTCAGTTAAGAGCACCGACTGCTCTTCCGAAGGTCATGAGTTCAAATCTCAGCAACCACATGGTGGCTCACAATCATCCATAACAAAATCTGATGCCCTCTTCTGGAGTGTCTGAAGACAGCTACAGTGTTCTTACATATAATAAATAAGTAAATCTTATTTAAAAAAAAAAAATAATAATAAAAAAAGGCTGTACTTCCATCATTGCCCACAAGATGGACCCCCTCCAACACAAGCCCTCCCCACCCACACTGTTCCTTGCCTGCTGCCCTGTTGTTGTTGTTGTTGTTGTTGTTGAACTCAGAGATACACTGCCTCTGCCGACTGAGAGCTGGTATTAAAGGCATGTACCTAACCCTGGCAAAATGCAGAAAGGGCCATTTTCTGCATTTTGGTCTACAAAGTGAGTTCCAGGACAGCCAGGGCTACACAGAGAAACCCTGTCACAAACAAACAAACAAACCCCCCCCCCAAAAAAAAAAGAAAGAAAGAAAAAGAAAAAGATAATCTGCTCTCAGCCAGAGAAACCCTGTCTCAAAAAAACAAAAAAAAAAACAAAAAACAAAAAAAGAAAGAAAAAGAAAAAGATAATCTGCTCTCAGCCAGCCTACAAGGACAAAAAAGAGTACTAGCTTACCCCAAATTACACCAACAGACCACCACCACCGCTGGTACTTACTGTGTGTTTTCAAGCTTTCATTGGAAACGTTTTTCTTTCCATGGCTGCTTCGTAATCTGCATTTTCAACAAGTGCAGTAGCACAAGCTAGAGATCCTATCAGCTCTGGAAGCTGAGGCAGGAGGATCATTTCTGCCTAGGAGTTTGGGGTAGCCTAGGCAATATTGCAAGATTCCCATTTCAAAAACAGAGTTAGAGAGCCGCCGAGGTGGAAACTGGCTAAGATACCCAGTGTTGACCTCTGCACTCTACACACATGTGCACACAAGCATTCACACATTCATAAGTAGGAATGCACGCACATACACACACACACACACACACATACCATACATACACATACACACACAACGGGCCTGTCTTATCCACAGGCATAAATATCTTCTACTTTGTGGATGTAGCCTTCTCCCACATTAATTTCTTATTGTTCTCTGTTGAGTCCCACTGCTCAACAGCACTGTTGCTGATTTTTTAATTAATTGGTTTTCCAAGACAGGATTTCCTCTGTGTAACAAAGCCCTGGCTGGCCTGGACTCGTTTTATAGACCAGGCTGGCCTGGAAGTCACAGAGATCCACCTGTCTCTGCCTCTGGAGTGCTGAGTGCTGAGTGCGGAGTGCTGGCTTTTGTTTTGTATTAAAAGATTTATTTTTATTTGTGTGGCTGTGCGTTTGTGCGAATGTGTGCTACATATGTGGTTACTGCAGAGGCCAGAACAGGACACTGGATCCTTTGGAACTGCAATTATAGGTAGGTGTTAGCCACCTGACATAGCCACTGAGAATACTCCCTGAGTCACCTCTCCAGCCTAGGCTTTGTTTAGTTTTTGGAGGGGACAAAGGCTCAGGTGGCCCAATCTGGCCTCAGGCTCACTTTGTAGCTGAGGATGGGCTTGAATCCCTGTTCCTCCTGCTTTTACTTCACAAGAATCACGGAAATAGTCATTGCAGATATAACAGCGGCTCTCAAGAGCATCCCAGATTGTCTAAGAGACCCCCAAATCCAATAACAGTGTCAGGAGATAGAATAAAAGATGACCCAGGAGAAACAAGGACATAAAGATACACTTAAGACCAGATGTAGCTCATACATGTAATCTCAGCAATTGGGAAGCTGAGGCAGGAGGATTGTTATGAGTTCCAGGATAGCCTGAATGACCGTATGAGACCATCTAAAAGAACAAAGAGAGAGTTGGGGGAGAGGAGAATATATTGGAGTGAGGATGAGGAAGTCTTCCGATGCCTCTCGAGGGAGCCTCTCGGCCCACATACACTTTGGCTTCTGGCCTCCAGAACCCCATAAGATTGGGTTTCTGACTAGATGGTAGCATACACCTTAGTCCCAGAAGCAGAGGCTGGTGTTGGTGGATTGGATCTCAGTGAGTCTGAGGTCAGCCTGTTCTACACAGCGAGTCCCAGGACAGCCAAGGATACTAGTGAAACCCTGTCTCAGCAAAGAACAAAAATGAAGGAATTTCTGTTTTCCGAGTCCCTAGGTCATAGGTAGTCATGTGTTTTGGCAGCTTCAGGAAACTTCCGCAGCCACCACTGCTTCTGTATCATCCTAAGTGTCAGCCCAGTGGAAAATTAGACACTGGCATCAGTACGGAATTGACTTTGATGTAGTGGACCACATGAAGGGTGCCAGGAAGCTCTGACTATGGAGCGCAGGTGGGGGCCAGCTGCCCCAGCAGAGGGAGAACGCTAGTGTAAAGGGCAGAGGGCAAACATTCCAGCCTTGTGGACCACACGGTGTTTATCACAGCTACCTGACGTGCTATAGTAGCTTAAAGCAGCCACAAATATGTCCCAAATAAATGTAGCTGTGTGCCAATAAAACTTGATTTAGAAAACAAAACAAAACAAAACAGGGAGTGGACCAAAATGTGTCCCAAGTGCCAGAGTTTTTCTAGGTTCTGGTCTCTTCAAAGATCCCTGTTCCACGAATGAGGATAATACTGGATATGATGACTTAGCCTCATGACCCCAGCAATTAGGAAGCTGAGTGGGAGGGATTGCAGTGAGTTCCGGGTGGGCCTGAACTGCAGCATAAAACTCTGCCTCAAGGGGGAAAAAAAAGCAGAAATCTTGAGTGTGCCCCAGCCTTGGCATCTGAGCTCACAGACAGACAGTAGTAAAGATCATAATACAGTCTACCCATCTCACAGAGATACGGTGAGACTATAAAGAAATGTCATTGGTGAGATTACTGTGACTATTTTACTAGTATTAGCAAAATGGTGAGAGCTATGTGCACACAGGTACTCTCCTCAGCATGCTTGGCTGGACTCTCACCACACACCATTCTAGGCCTGAGGACACCTCAGTTTAAAAACAAAAACAAAAAAAACAAAAACAAAAACAAAAACAAAAAACAAAAAAAAACTGACCTTTGTGGGTAATATGGTCTAGCAAGAGCCATAAATAAGTAAAATATAGCGTATTAGATGATGTTTGGTGCCTTGAGATATTTAAAGAACAGAAAGCAAAATAAGGGCCTGGGTGTAGATCAATAGTGTTTGCTTAGCATGCATAAGGCCTTGGTTCCATGCACAATACCATAAACAAAGATTTGCAGTGGGGAGGTGGGATGGACAGGCCCACTAGGGCTTCGTAAGAATCATGAAAACCTTGGCTTCCACTCAAGGGAACCTTGCTAGCAACCACCGGACCTGCTAACGACATGCTGAGGGTGTCGGGGACAGACAGAGCAAGCCAGTGCTTCTGCTTATCAGAAGCAGTTCATCTCTGAGAGTTGATCTTCCAGGTTAAAGGAAACACCACAGTTTTGGCCCTCGGCTATGGGGATGCCAGGAGTTAGAGAGGAGAGCCGGTAGGTTTGAACGGCAAGGGCAGAACTGGATGACTCCTATCGTCAAAGCATCCTTTGGCCATGAGATTTGCACACACTCCCAATCATCGCCATCCTTCACTCTCAGCTTTAAACGGAGATGAAGAGGGCTGGAGAGATGACTGCTTGTCCAGAGGAGCAAGCTCCAATCTCAGTTCCCACACGATTAACAACCAACTGTCCTTAACTCCACTTCCGGGGAGCCACTGCTCTCTTCCGGCCCCTAGGGGGTGCACTTTTGCTGGCAAAATACTTTTTTTTTTTTTTTTTAAAGCCAGATTTAGTTAAGAACACCTTTGATCACAGCACTTGGGTGGCAGAGGCAGGCAAATCTCTGTGAGTTCAAGTCACCGGACTTGTGGAGCTGAACATGCCATTCTGACAGTTGCCAGTGTGCATATGCTTTCTGGTTCCTAAACAAAATTGCTAAAATTTTTTTTTAATGTTTTTATCACCAGTTTTTTGAGCCATGGTTTTGCTGTATACTACAGGCCAGCCTTGAATGCACAATCCTCCTTGCTTCAACCTTCTGAGGCATGGGCTACCACACCTGGATCCCAAGTTTTTCTTTAAGTGATCTTGATTGACTTGGGTTGGACATCTTAAGTAACCTGGGAATTCTTTTGTGGAAGGCTGAGTCTCATGCAGCTGAGTTTAAAATTTGTGCTATTTACTAAAGTACCTACCACCAAAATGTACCAACTTATAGTTTTATATGAATGTTGATGAGTTTGTATCATAAATAGAATAATTTGTGCAATATTGTATGAAGAGATTGAGTTGTCAATTAAAAACACGCATCTTTATGATCCTAAAAAAAAAAAAAAAAAAAAAGCCAGATTTAGTTAGGAGCACCTTTGATCACAGCACTTGGGTGGCAGAGGCAGGCAAATCTCTGTGAGTTCAAGGCCAGCCTGATCTCCAAAGTGAGTTCCAGGGTAGTCAGGGATACATAGAGAAATCCTGTCTCAAAAAAAAAAAAAAAAAAAAATTAGAAAAAGAAAGAAAAAAAAGGGGGGGCTGGTGAGATGGCTCAGTGCGTAAGAGCACCCAACTGCTCTTCCAAAGGTCCAGAGTTCAAATCCCAGCAACCACATGGTGGCTCACAACCATCTGACGCCCTCTTCTGGTGTGTCTGAAGACAGTGTACTTACATATAATAATAAATAAATAAATCTTAAAAAAAAAAGAAAGAAGAAAAGGTTAGAAAAAGAAAGATTAGAACAATAATAAAACAATTTTAAATCTGTTCTTCACTCTAACAAGCAAAATACACATTAAGCCATATGTATCTATGAAAGAGTCACAAGGATTTTAATTTTTTTTTTTTAAAGATTTATTTATTTGTCATATGTAAGTACACTGTAGCTGTCTTCAGACACTCCAGAAGAGGGCGCCAGATCTCGTTACGGATGGTTGTGAGCCACCATGTGGTTGCTGGGATTTGAACTCTGGACCTTCGGAAGAGCAGTCGGGTGCTCTTACCCACTGAGCCATCTCACCAGCCCGGATTTTAATTTTTATTTATTATTATTATTATTATTAGTGTGAGTGAGGAGGAAGAGAGGGGGAGAGAGAAAGAGAGAGAGAGAGGAAGAACAGAGACACGGGTGTGAGAGGATTCAGAATTCAGGATGCCATGGGGCGGGCACATACAGAGTTAGAGGGAAACTTTCAGGAGTGGATTCTCTCCTTTCCCGGTTAGTTGTGGAGAACATCAAGTTTGGGCAGAAAAACCTTTACTTGCTGAGCCATATTCTGGGCCCAATTTTTATTATGGTATGTGTGAGTGAGTGTGCACGCGAGTGGGGGCAAGCCTCTCAGCGTGTAATCCTGGCTGACTTGAAACTCTCTGTGTATGCCAGGCCGGCCTTGAATTTTCAGAGATTCAACTGCCTCTGCCTGCAAGCGCTGGGACTAAAGGCGTGCACCGCCACGCCCAGCTGTTTTGCTTTCGAGACAAGGTCTCCTACGCAGCTCATGTTGACACAAGGACTCCCCATCCTCTCACTTCTGCCCACTGAGTGCTGCATCACAAGTATGAGCTACCACATCTGGCAGATTCAAAATCTGCTCCTACTCTCTGTCTGGGGAGCCAAGGAAAACAGATTCCTTCAAGCGTTATAGATGTGCGCCTAAGTGGAGACAACCTCTTTGGTAAGCAGTTCGCTGATACTTGTTTTAAGTTCCTACTGAGGCAGGAAGTAGGTCAAATGTAGAGTACTGGCTGAGTGGGCGCTGGGTTTAGTTCCTCGCTAGTCCTGCAAGAAAGTTATACATTTATGTTCTTTTTTTTTTAATCTAAAAATTCAAAAAAAATTGTATGTTTGTGTTTATTTTATGTGTCTAAGTGTTTTATCTGTATGTATGTAGGTGCACTGTGTGCATAGCTGGTGCCCCTGGAGCACAGACGAGGGCACTGAAACCCCTGGACCTGGAGTTACAGATGGCTGTGAGATAACATGTGCGTGTTGGAAACTGAACCCTAGTCCTCTGAAAGGACAAGGTTCTTGATTGCAGAGCCGTCGCTCCAGCCTGCTGGGCGTCCATTGCTTGAGATTAACAGCACATGTGCAGAAATGGACAGGAGTCGTCTCAAAGTCTCACACTGTGAAAAGTGGTTGGTGCGACAGCGAGTGAGCAAACAGGGTGGACTGTTGATTAGGATTACACACAACTGGACTGGAGAGGTGGCTCAGCGGTTAAGAGCACTGACTGTTCTTCCAGAGGTCCTGAGTTCAAATCCCAGCACCCACATGGTGGCTCACAACTCATCTCTAATGAGGTCTGACGCCCTCTGCTGGTGCGTCTGAGAACAGCCAGCTACAGTGAACTCCTCAGTGAGGACTGGGAGGAGCTTCTGGCCTGCTCACAGAGAGCCCCGCAGCCCTGTAGAACCGCTTGTCATAGAGGTATGAGTTCTCGCATTGTGCAGAGTAGGGTCTGTGATATGCCTCTCTCCACAAACAGAGATGTACCTATTTGTCATGGGTATATGATATTTCAGGAATGAAAACAAAAGCCCCTGTGTCTTATTTGGGATTATTTATTTATTTATTATTATTATATGTAAGTACACTGTAGCTGTCTTCAGACACTCCAGAAGAGGGCGTCAGATCTCATTACGGATGGTTGTGAACCACCATGTGGTTGCTGGGATTTGAACTCTGGACCTTCGGAAGAGCAGTCGTGTACTCTTACTCACCGAGCCATCTCACCAGCCCTTATTTGGGATTATTATTGCTATGATAGAACACCAAATTGGGGTACACATGGTTTATTTGACTTACACTTCCAAATACTTACATCATCCATCACTGAAGGAAGCCAGGACAGGAACTCAAGCAGGGCAGGAACTTGGAGGCAGGAACTGATGCAGAGGCCACAGAGGAGTGCTATTTATTGGCTTGTTTTGTTATAGACGCCCAGGACCACCAGACCAGCAGTTTTCCCACTCACAATGGGCTGAGCCCTCGCTCATTGATCACTAATTAAGAAAATGCCTTGCAGCTAGATTTTTTTAAAAATAAAGATTTATTTAATTATTTATTTATTGTATATGAGTACACTGTCACTGTCTTTAGACAACCACAAGAGGGCTTCGGATCCCATTACAGATGGTTGTGAGCCACCATGTGGTTGCTGGGAATTGAACTCAGAACCTCTGGAATAGCAGACAGTGCTCTTAGCCACTGAGCCATCTCTCCAGCCCCCACAGCTGGATCTTATGGAGACATTTTCTCAGTTCCCTTCTCTTAGATGTCTATAACTTGTGTCAAGTTGACATGAAACTAACCAGGACACCATTGCAATAACTGTCTCTGAGAGGAATAAGAATTGGGACCAGTTGGGCAGTGGTGGTGCATGCCTTTAATCCCAGCACTTTGGAGGCAGAGGCAGTCAGATTTCTGGGTTCGAGGCCAACTTGGTCTACAGAGTGAGTTCCTGGACAGCCAGGGCTGCACAGAGAAACCCTGTCTTGAAAAACAACAACAACAAAAGAGTTGGTACGAGTATCAGGTATAAGAGTTTCCAGTGTGTACCATTTTTGAATATTTGATCATGAAGCCGGATCAATTTGAACAGCTTGTATCACGACCATGACTTCAGTCTTCCAGTGTTCAGGCCCCCAGAGAAAGTAGAGGCTGCTCATATCATCATCCAAGACTGGACGTCAGCGGTGAGGAGCAATTGCAGCGACCACGAGCTAAGTGTCACAGTAGGAAGGGGTTCCGTTCATTTGTGGTCATTGGTTTTTCTGAAAATTTCAGAAAAATTCAGATTTTCTGAAAATCCAGAAAACTGGATTTCAGCTTCAAAATGCATGCAACTTCAACCCTTCTCAATGGGCAACAACAGGGTGCTTAGATACTTTCCCCTCCTGATCTTGGTGAGAGGGGGCCCTTCTCACCATCTCCAGCCTCACCAACCTTCTGTGTGTTTTGACGCATCCTGCATCCCAGAGGATCCTGAGTGCTGCTCTCTGGGCGGTTTGGATTTTAGGCTCTCTCTCTTCATCCCGACTCCACTCTGGATCCCTTATACTGTGGCAGTACGTGGTCCCGTGGTCCTATTCTCTGGACCCTTTCTCACTGCCCAGGTTCAGCCTCTCCATCTTCAGACACTAGCCCAGAAACCCTGTGACACCCATCCCCAGAGTTCCTCCCTCTCAGCTGCCCTGGGTTCTTTCATTGACTGAGCACAGCCTGGCTCTGTCTCTTATCTCCGGAGATTCATAGCCCTTATCATTATCCCCAAAATAAACCTAAATACAAAACCAGACTCTCAAATTTCAGCTTTTCCTCTTGGACCCTTGAACTCTGCTCTGCCCGGCTGCATAGAGTGTGACAAAGAGCACATTCAGGGGCCTTTGAATTCAGGTAACACGAAGCCTGCTTGCTCGCTGTGAACAGTATACGCAGAGTCTCTCGGGAGAAGCCGACCTGAATCTGAAGTGGCCTTGGATTTGGATGGCAAGGGCCCCTCCGCTCTATTTTTGGCAGGTGGATCGATTCTGCCTGCGTCTGGGTGAACGAAGGAGACCTTTGCTCTGAAATTGGCTATGTGCCAGATCCCCTGTGGCCTTGGTGCCAGGCACCTCACCTGCTCTGCTAAGACACAAGAGGCTCTGGAGCCCTGCAGCCCTGCGGTAAAATACCACGGAATGGCCTCTAAACTGCAGTCACAGAGTAGCTGAGGATCCAGCCTTCCCTTACCCAGGTGATATACAGAAACCTAAAATTGGAACTTTCTAGTGTCTATGTCTTTACAGATGCTCACAGATTAACTTCTAGAGCTTTCCCATTTATGGACGTATAGTCATCAACCCACAGCCATCCCCCTGCGATGCTACTACAGAGGATGATTTTCAAAGCACCCAGCACGGAGCATGGGCAAAGGGATATATAACCCAGTTCCTTCCTATCAAGTACCCAAAATCCTCACTACCCTTCCTCCACCTCTTGATTTTTGTTTGTTTGTTTGTTTGTTTGTTTGTTTGTTTTTAGAGACAGGGGCTCACTGTATAGCTCTGGCTGATTTGGAATTTATTGTGTAGACCACACTGGCCTTAAAGTCAGAGATCTGCCTGCCTCTTCTTCCCAAATCCTGGGATCAGAAGTGTGCACCACCATGATTAGCTGCCGCTTCTCTTCCTCCTGTCTTTCTTTTCTTTAAGATTTACTTATTTTATTTGTGTGAGTACACTGTTGCTGTCTTCAGATACACCAGAAGAGGACATCGGATCCCATTACAGATGGTTGTGAGCCACCATGTGGTTGCTGGGAATTGAACTCAGGACCTCTGGTAGAGCAGTCAGTGCTCTTAATCTCTGAGCAATCTCTTTTTTTCATTTTTTTATAAAAAGAATTGTTTATTTATTATTTTATGTAAGTACACTGTAGCTGTCTTCAGACACACCATAAGAGGGTGTCAGATCTCATCATGGATGGTTGTGAGCCACTAAGTGGTTGCTGGGAATTGAACTCAGGACCTTTGGAAGAGCAGTCAGTGCTCTTTCCCGCTGAGCCACCTCTCCAGCCCTTTTTTTAAAAGTCAAAAACCAAGATGTCTTGTTTCTAAAAATCCACATAGAAAGCTGGAGGTGTGGAAAACATATTTCTTCTTTATTTTAGTTTATTACTTGATTTTTTAAAACAGCATTTCTCTGTATAGCCCTGGCTCTCCTGGAACTTGCTCTGTACAACAGGCTGGCCTCAAACTCCGAGATCTCCAACAGGCTGCCTCTACCTTCTAAGTGCTGAGACTAAAAGCATGTACCACCACCACCCAGCTAGAAATATTTCTCCCAATTGTGATTCAACTTCAAAATTGTCTGCAGACAAACTGAATGTTTTAGCCCAAGTGTCACTTTTTTTTTTTTTTTTGGTTTTTGGAGACAGGGTTTCTCTGTATAGCCCTGGCTGACCTGGAACTCACTCTGTAGACCAGGCTGGCCTCGAACTCAGAAATCCACCTGCCTCTGCCCTCCCAAGTGCTGGGATTAAAGGCATGCGCCACCACCGCCTGTCTCAAGTGTCACTTTTAACTGAAGGAAACAGCCATCTTAACAGACTTCAATTCCAAACAGGTAGAGTTCATTACTGCACCCAAGAGCACCAATCAGGTCAGAGGACAGTTCATCTAGTCACAGGACTGAGGTCAGTTTAATTAGTCTTTGAATTGATCTGCTCTTTAATTCTGATGACCCACTGTAAGACACCCGGGGCTCCCAGGTAGAAATCCTTCTTGCTACTATGGTGACTATTAAGAAGTTTGGGACTAACGTCTCACCTAAGGTCCATTTCTGGGTTCCTCTGGCACTGTGCGCGACATAGAAGTAAATGACCTGGGAGGAAAGAAAGTAATGCTTTCTGTAGGTGACCACAGTGCTGACTAACACTTCTGCTTCCTCGTGTTGGCCGTGGCTACGAGGAATTGTCTTTAGATAAGAGGAGATAGATAGCAGAACCTAACTTGTATATTTATTAGGATCAGGGCTTGGTTCAGATTTACAGTGTTTACCTAGTATACACAGGCCATAGACTCAGAACTATCCTCTGTATCCTCTGTGTGTGTGTGTGTTTGAATGCACTTTGAATGTGCATGTGTAACCCATTGTTTAATTATTATGGGATGCACTTAGAAGTACGTAGGGATTTTCTTAAGTTCAGGGTGAAAAAGTTAGCAGCTTCCTATAGCAGAACTCAAACACTTGAAGCCAACAAAGAAAATCCAAAGCTTTAAGAGGAAGAGAGTCGGCATGGAAGATACTTTGTTGCTACGACAGAATTCCTTAAGAAACAACCAGCAGGAAGGAGAATTGATTTGGCTTTGTTGCAGTCAATGGTCACAGGGCTTTGTGAGTCCTGTGTGGTGAAGCAGGGCAGAGTGCTTCACCTTGTGACCTCGTGACCGACCGGGAGAGAGAGGAACAAAGTCCTAGAACACTGCCTAGTCCCTAAGTACTTGCTTCTGGTGACCGACTCTCCCTAGCTAGGATCCACCTCCACGAGTCTGCACCCCTTCCCTGAGACTATTTAAATGGCAATTCTAGGGCTGGGAAGACAACACAGTGGGTAAAAGCCCTGCCACAAAAGCCTAACTATCCGAGTTCCATCCTTGGAAACCACAGTGGGAGGAGAGAATCACCCACAGAAGTTGCCCTCTGGTCTCCACACACATGCTAGGGCAATACACATCTGCCCTCATATCACACACAGACAATAACAACCAATAAGAAATACGTAGAGCCGGGCGTGGTGGCGCACGCCTTTAATCCCAGCACTCGGGAGGCAGAGGCAGGCGGATTTCTGAGTTCGAGGCCAGCCTGGTCTACAAAGTGAGTTCCAGGACAGCCAGGGCTATACAGAGAAACCCTGTCTCGAAAAAACCAAAAAAAAAAGAAATACGTAGAATATCCATTGATTATGATTGATTATGTCAGAGTCCTCACAATCTATGGTTGGCGCAAACAGTTAAGGCTCAAATCTTCAAGGCATGAGCCCTGTGATGATAATGTGAAATAGTGTGCTGCATCCTAAGTAACTTCCTTGTGGGTAATTTCCATCCTCTGCCCATTCACTTCACTGACACCAGAATGATGCATCTCCTGTGGGTGCTTCTGCTGCTAAAGTGGGGCAAGGCAGTACCACTGAGGGAGCCTGGGAGGTGCCCGCACACATACACACTGCCTGCCTTCTGCCTGGTCTCTTGCTGCCCTCTGGGTCAGGGACCCACACACACTGGGTCTCCCTGAGAGGCACTTCCTTACTGTAAATCCCCAGCTGTGGTCCATCACTCCCAGATCACCGCACAGCGCGTGGGTGGCTCACTCCTTAACTGAGTTGTGATTCCAGGTTCTGAGCTAGTAACATCTCTCCATGGCCTCTGCATCTGCTCCTATTTCCTGTCTTGTGTGAGTTCCAGTCCTGACTTCCTTTGGTGATGAACAGCAATGTGGAAGTGTAAGCTGAATAAACCCTTTCCTCCCCAGCTTGCTTCTTGGTCATGATGTTTGTGCAGAAATAGAAACCCTGACTAAGATACCACCCATTAGAAATACAGAAATAGCTCTCTTACCTCTTATTCTCTTGTTCTTACTCCCTTGCTCCCCCTTTCTCTGCCTTCCCTTCCCCTCTCTCCATGTGGCCATAGCCAGCCTCTACTTCTCTACTCTCTCCCTCTCTCTGCCTTTCTACCATAAACACCTTAAAACGATAAAAAGAAAGAAAGAAAGAGAAGAAAAGAAAAAAGAGAAAAAAAGGGAAAGGAAAAGAAAAGAAAAAGAAACACAGAAACCATTCTATGAGCCGGCCAACCAGAAACAGCCCGGCCTCATCAGTGGGCGCTGTCAGCACACACTTGGTATTGTGTGAGTCAGACTTTCCTTAAACTACTTGGATACAGGCTCTCATTCCTAACATAAGCAAGGAATGAGTTTCTTTGTGGGAGGTTCCTACTGTTCCTTCCCTACTGAGGTAGCCTGTGAAGTTTCTGAGGATTAGGGAAGAAGAGCCCAGAGTTCCAGGTTGTCTGCACACTGTATCCTGAGCAGAGGGAACCTTCTCTTTCATTTCCTCTTCTCCAGTGTCCTTTGGTTCTGCTTAAATCTGTTGTGTCTCATAAGCTTGTGAACTGGTTGAAGGATGTCACACTCGCCCAGATTATAAACACTTTCAGGCAAAATTCATTTGTATCGTTTCTTTCCAATTGAAGACGAAGAATCCAGAGGAGATTGTCAGCCACCCCTACACCAAGTCTCTCTCTTACAATTATGTCCCAGCCTTGTGCTTCCTAGGTGATAGTTCTACCGCGAAGCAAAGCCTGAGACCAACTGCCTTGTTATCATTTATTCTCCCAGCTGTGTCTTCTTGCTCTGTTCTTCTCAACCGTCGTAAAGATGGCTGAATTCAACTACTTTCAACAAAGCTGTGTGCTGTGCTTAGCTTGCTACCACTTTTGATGTGCCTTGGAATGAAGGCAACACACTCTGAGAATGAGGTGGTGTGTCAGCTAGGTCACATTGTCACTAAGACACTAAGGGTTTGAAGCTGGTCCTTTCGAGCAGAAAAAAAAAAAGGACCATTTATGAAGTACTTCATCCCTGAAGGCTTGCATCATCTTTGAGCCAATCACACTATAGTGACCTCCTAAGGTCCAGGCCTTCCACAAAGACCATCACAGGCACTGTCTGCTTTAAAGAGCCAGAGCCAAGGGAGCGCGTGTACGTGCGCCTCTGTGTGTGTGTGTGTGTGTGTGTGTATGTGTGTTCGTGTGTTCATGTTCAAGGTTCCCACCCCATTTCAGTCAGCTTTCCTCCTTGCACCCCCAACCGGTTTCTAACAAACCTCCCTAGTCCTCTCTTGTTCTGCACCTTCCCTCTCCGGCTGCCCCTCCTAGCTCTGCCCCTCCCCCTGGCTCGCCACTCCCTACCGGTCTTCCCCTCCCTACCCGCCCGGCCTCGTCTCTTTGACCATTAGCCTCCTCCTCCTCCATCAGCCCCCGCCCTCACCTGCATCTGCCCGCGAGGGGCGGGGCCGGAATGACAAAGCACACGGGCGGCGCGGGACCCGCCCCCTCGCTCCGCGGTGCGTCGCCCCGCTGTTATGGAGACCCGCCGCGCGCGCGGGCGGCGATGATGGGCGGCCATGGCCCGGGCGGGCGGCGGCGGCGCAGCAGCTCCGGAACGCGCGGGGGGCGCGGCGCGGCCCGAGCCGTGGGAGCTGTCCCTGGAGGAAGTGCTGAAGGTGTACGAGCAGCCCATCAACGAGGAGCAGGCCTGGGCGGTGTGCTTCCAGGGCTGCCGCGGGCTGCGGGGCGAGCCGGGCGGCGTGCGGCGCATCCGGGACACGGCAGACATCCTCCTGCGTAGGGACGGTTCGGTTGGCGCGCGGCTGGAGCCCGGTAAGGCGCACCGGAGTGGGTGGGGGTGTGGCCGGCGCGGCGGGCGAGCTGGCGGCCGCTGAGGGCACCCGGGTGCCTAGTGACGGGGCCTCGACCTTTCTCACACCAGCGCCCAGATAGCGCTCTGCCGGACCGGGAAGGCCCCACCCTGCCCTCTGGATCTGGGACTCCTTGTCTTCCTTTCGACTTAAGAGAACCCCACTATCACACACACACACACACACACACACACACACACACACACACACACCTACGCAGTCTGGGATAACCCTACCAACAGCCCATCGTTCTGATGTGAAGCAGCCGGTTGGCAGCTTGCGCCCAGGGAGCGCTTTCCCCAGGGGAGAGTGGCTTTGGTTAAAAGCTGGAGTATCTTTTACGGTCAAATCCTGAATTTCGGAAGCCTCTCCTTTAGCCAGTTCCCTTCAAGATGGGTTTGGGGGAGTCTGCAGTCCTCTGGCCTTGCTCTAGCAGGGCCTGTCTGTGGGTGTTCCCCTGAAACTGGTACTCTCTCCTCTGGCGACACTGCAGACCTTGAGGTTACTTAGAGACCTGTGCCTTTTTCTAGGGGTAGGGAGAGCAGGAGTAATGTGCCTTGTTCTGAGTCTGTACTGAATTAATACCAATTTCCTGAGTTTAATTGTAAATGTAAGCAGAGTGTATAATCTGTGATTTTAAAAACAAAAAACTTAAACAGTGAGAACCAACAATTGAGCGTTTGAAAGATTATTGAAGTCTATTCAGAGCGTTGAGTTCAGGCTGCTATCTACTGTTCCGCCTCACTTTCCCCCCTGGAGAACTGTAGTTCTAGTATGGGGCATACAGTGATAGTACCCCAAAAGTTGATACCCGGTAGGGAGCACAAAGGCAGGCTGTGTGTTTGCTGAGGGAAGGCTGGCTTCCCTCCAACCCCGAGAGCTGTGGGCTTGCAGAAATTCTCTCAGGCAGGCATCTGCGGGGGACTAGGAATGATAAGCAAGGCCAAAGAGAAGCAATGGACAACAGCTGCCTCTGGAGCAGGAAGGGCCCATTGTGCGCACAGAGGAGCCGCCACCCCGGCTTTCCCAGGCTTCTCAGCCTATACCCCCACTTCCTCCCTCCCTCCACACCCCTGCCTGACACTTCCAAGCTGTTAAATTTTGCACAAAAGCCCCGATATATTGCATAGGAAAATAATAAACATAACACCCAGGTAGGCTGAGGTTTAACCTTGGCCAGTGCGCTCAGAAAGTGGCATGATTTGCATAAACCCTGCTGGGCTCCCTCTTCCAAGGCTGGCCTGAAGGGGCAGGTGCACTGCCGCCGTCAACTCTTCACAGCCTTACCACTCACTTAACACTCTGTGGCTATTCCTGGGCCCACCCCATTGCTTACCATAGAGAATATAAGCCGGGATCTGGCTCCCAGCACTGCAGAGCAACACAGGATTGCAGGCAGCCTGCTTGGTCTGGCCTGTGATGTTTGAGACAAGGAAACTGAGGCTTAGGGTTGTAAGTGGCTTGCCACTGTAACAGGAGTGGGCTGCCCTGTGAGCAAACCCAGCTTAGCTCCCTGCTGGGTTTCTCCCTAACATCAAAAAGGACACTCAACAGCCTAGCTCTCCACCCACTAGAGTTGTACTGCCTTTTTGTTCTCAGACCAGTAGCACTTCCTGCTGGGTCAAAGTTCAGAGAAAGCACTCTATGTTGACCTTTGGGGAGAGGAACCTGTCTGAGGCAGGCACCAACTTCACTTTCTATCCAGTGTTATCTTTGACGTCTGTTGGTGAACATACCCCATGAAGGCATATGAGGGTTTTAACTTGTTTTGGGGTTTGGTTGATTGGTTGGTTGGATGGTTGGTTGGTTGGTTTAGGACAGGATCTTGCTATGTTGTTTGGGCTGATATTGAACCCTTGAAGTCAAGCCCTAGATGCTGGGACTATAGGAACTTGCTGGCTCTTGAAGTTTGTTTTTGTTTTTGTTTTTTTAAATGTATTTAGCTGGAGCGAGCGGGGCTGGAGAGATGGCTCAGCGGTTAAGAGCACTGACTGCTTTTCCAGAGGTCCTGAGTTCAAATTCCAGCAATCACATGGTGGCTCACAACCATCTGTAATGGGATCTGATGCCCTCTTCTGGTGTGTCTGAAGACAGCTACAGTGTACTCACACATATTAAATAAATAGATAGATAGATAGATAGATAGATAGATAAATCTTTAAAAATTCTATTTACCAGAGCAGTCTCTGAGCTTCATAAATCCACTGAAACTTTAAGGTAGCCACTCCCTGAAAGCAGCTAGCCCAGTGTCTTTCTGGACTTGAGGTACTAGTGAATTCCCTGTGTAGTTTATTCCTGAAGAAGCTGTTTCTGATGCCAGTAGAGCGTCTGAATCGCTGCTGTGTGGGATGTTGGACACCCAGGTCAATCTGTGAGCCACGCTGGTCTGATTCTCCACCCTCCACTTGACACAGAGCCTCTCACTAATCTCGAAGCTCACCATTTTGACTTGACGAGCAGCTGCTTGGTGTGCCACTATCTCCAGTCCCCAGCACTAGGGCTGTAGGACCCTGTGGCTAACTTCCGCTTTTACACGGGTGCTGCGGATCCAAATTCAGTTCTTCATGCGGCAGGTACCTTATCCCCTGAGCCATCTCCCCAGCCTCCTGATTTTGTTTCTTTGACACAGCATTTCATGTAGCCCAGGCTGTCTTGAATTGTAGCTCAGGATGGCTTTAAACTCATGAAGATCCACCTTTGTGTCCTGAATATTGAAATTTCAGACATGAGCTACCTTGCCTGGCAGTCTCCTAATCTTAAATTGGAAGATGTCTCCATAGTCACTCCTAAGGGTGTGTGTGTGTGTTTGTGTGTGTACACATACATGAGTGCAGGAGGAGTCTGCAGAATTCAGAGGTATTGGATACCCCCTGCATCCAGAGTTACAGGAGGTTGTAAGCTACCTAATGTGGGTGTTAGGAATTAGACTCAGGTCTTCTGGAAGAAGAATAGATGCTTCTAACCACTAGGCCACTTCTCCAGTGTGAAGGGTGAGCAAGTTAACATGGAGAGGTACTAAAGCTATGTTGCAGAAAGGGTGACATTATTTTAATACATATTATTAAAGTATATGTATATATGTATGTATGTGTGTGTATGTGTGTGTATGTATGTGTGTGTATGTGTGTGTATGTATGTGTGTGTGTATGTGTGTGTGTATGTATGTGTGTGTGTATGTATGTGTGTGTGTATGTATGTGTGTGTGTATGTGTGTGTGTATGTATGTGTGTGTGTATGTATGTGTGTGTATGTATGTGTGTGTGTGTGTATGTGTGTGTGTGTGTGTGTGTGTGTGTGTGTGTGTGTATTATACATTGGTGTTTCGAGGCAGGGTTTCTCTGTATAGCCCTGGCTGTCCTAGAACTCACTCTGTATATCAGGCTTGTCTTGCACTCCTAGCGACCTGCCTGCCTCTGCTACCCGAGTGCCGGGATTAAAGGCATGTGCCATCACTACCTGCTATATTTTCACTCTTATTGCCCAACAATGCTAAAGACTAGGTGCTTGCACGTCACAGAAAAGTGGTGGGGATCGGTTAGAATGAGGCTGTGTGTGCTCACTGTGTGTCCATAAGGAGGCCAGCGCTCTGGGGTCCTCTCCCTCCACCTCAGTTGTGTTCCTTGTTACTGTAATGAGTGTGTAAACGGCCACCTGTCTCACTTGGGTGCTCACTTGCCTATCTCCCAGCCCAGTGCCCCCTCTTTGAGATAAAGTAGATCTTTGGCTACTAAGAAATGTCACTGGACCTCTGGAGTTGGAGCCCTTGAGCTTCATCAGAGACCAGGGGCTGCCTGTTCCCTGGCTTTTCTTCTTAAGATTTATGTATTTTTATGTATGTGAGGACACTGTAGCTGTCTTCATACACACTGGAAGAAGGCATTGGGTCCCATTACAGATGGTTGTGAGCCACCATGTGGTTGCTGGAAATTGAACTCAGCACCTCTGGAAGAACAGTCAGTGCTCTTAACCACTTAGCCATCTCGTATTACATGTGGCCCTGTCCAAGGACAGTGCTCTCCCAATCATCACGAGGGAACCCAACACTGATTAGGAGGGGGGAATTTGTCCCTCCTGAGGCTCCTGGGTGCCAGACTATTTGTAGTTGAAACATGTTTGTTTGTTGAGCCAGGTCCTTCCCATGCGGCTCCTGCTCATGTTTCTGGAGTCCTGGTCACAGCTGTGTTGCCCACCTCATGACTGCAGGGCACCCAGAGCTGTAAATCCTGTGCCCCATGAAGGTCACTCAGCTAAGTCGTGGTGGGCTAACGTTGGGCCACCTTGGATGGGTGCATGTTGGATCAGAGCATGTTCCGAGATTCTCCTGAGGCAAGGACCCAACAGGGTTGGGCTTACTCTTCCTACCAAAGCATCCTCTTGAGATCCCCACTCTCCACATGAAGAAACGGAAGATCACAGAGGAGAGGCAGGTGCCCAGAGTCAACAAGAGGGGCATGGCATGGCACCTGCCTCAGAGCCAGCCTTTGTGTGTCTGTGGCCTTAGAGCACGCCACCAAAAGGGAGCCCTGGCCTGAGGCACAGCAGCAGGTGTCCATGCCACACCCCTGTGCACCTTGGCCACATTCAGTGTGGGATACAATATCCAGGGTCCATGCAAATGAACCCTTGGCACAAATGCAGGCTGTAGCCTGAGGAATGCAGTTCTGCAAAGTGCCTCTACTGTACTTTTTGATGGCCAGTGGCCTATTCCTAGGACTCAGGAAGGGAGAAATGGTTTTGGGGTGGGGTCTTAATGCTATGGGGTTGTGGCAGGATGCCTGAGCGGTATGGGTGTGAGTGTGAGCTGGGTATGTGCAGTTTTACCTCTGAATTAGGCCTTGCAGGAAGACAATTCTTCAAGTGTATTTTCCCTCTGCCATACTGCCTGTGCCCAGGGTTGGCTGCCTAGAAGACTTCAAGACACATGAAGGCAGGATGCTGGTTCCTAGCCCACCTATTTTTTTTTTTTTCAAGACAGGGTTTCTCTGTGTAGCCCTGGCTGTCCTGGAACTCACTCTGTAGACCAGGCTGGCCTCGAACTCAGAAATTCGCCTGCCTCTGCCTCCCAGGTGCTGGGATTAAAGGCCCTAGCCCACCTATTTATTTCCATGTTTTGTACGGTGCTTCCGGAAGGATAAAGCCCGGAGTCTCAGGCATCCCGTGGAGTCCCTGTGTGACTTGAATGGTTCCGTCTGTAATAGGAGTGCAGCCCAGGTTCACTACCATGGTCAAGGCCCTGGATTTCCCCCATACTCTCTGTCACCACTCCACCCCTGTCTCAGTGTCCAGCACAGCACAGGTGTATTAACAGTGCCGGCACAGTGAAGGTCCTCTCCACCCTTCATACTGGGAGTTCTGGTCCTAGAGCGTAGACCATTTAAGCATCTCTGGCTGTTAACCGGTTCCTCAGAGGGAGTTGACCTCTGTGTAAGACATGTAAGGGGTGGGGGAGTAGAGATGGCCTTGCTGCCTGGCAATGCCACCCTGCTGGTTAGGCAAAGCAGCTGAGGACAGAGTACCCAGGAGAAGTGTTCAGCCCCTGCTTTCTCAGTCCAGTGACTTGTACTTTATTTCAGGGCAGAGGGCTTGTGGTCCTTTCTCCAGGGAAGCAAGAGGAGAGAGTGGGCAGAACTTACAAGAGAATGTATGAGGTTCCTTTGACTTGGTAAATACACTCTTACACCACTGGCTTAAAACAACACTAGCATATCCACTTCCGGCTTAAGAGGCCATGAATGCAGAATAACCTCTACCTTGAGGGTAGCTGTTTCATCTACCACACATCACAGTATATCCACAGGACATAGCCTGCCTGTGTAAGGATATTAATCCCCTGGACCCGGAGTTACAGAGAGTCATAAGTTGTAAGCCTCCGTGTGGGTTCTGGGACTTGAACTCTCCCTGGTCTTCTGGACGAGCAGCCAGTGCTCTTCACTGCTAAGCCATCTCTCCAGCCCCTCCTTGTGATGTTGTCATACACGAACATAGTGTATTCCCATCAAGATCTCTCATTCTCCATTTTATTTTTAATGCATTTCAATGAAATTGTTGACACTTCCCAACCTCCCAAGCCCCCAACCCTCCAAGCCCCCAACCCCCCAACCCCCACTGTGTACTTCAGCATGGATGTTATTTGCTAGAATTTAGCATTTGCTTGGAGCCCACATGCAAGCTTGGGATGGAATCCAAGGCCTTGTGTCTGCTGTGTAAGCATACTACCACTGAACTGTAACAGGCCCCTAAATATTTCTTTCAATAATAATAATAATAATAAAACCCGGCATGCAGCTGGGTGTGAGGGCATGTTCTTAGGGGGTAGAGGCAGGAAGAGCAGGTGTTCAGGGTTCTTTTCAGGTACACAGTGAGTTCAAGGTCAGCCTGAGCTGCATCAGATCTTGCCTCAACAAAACAAAACAGAAAGCAGGAAATGAATTTAAAACCGCACGTCACGAACTGCATGAACGTCATGTGTGTATTCATCTCTCAGCTCTGTGCCAACACTTCTGCTGCGGAGGCTGCAGAGGTTTCACTACGTCGGTAAAGTTTCCAGAACTGGTTACCTTCTCATGGCCCAGAGCTTGCTTCCAAATGGTGGTTTTACCAACTGCTTTCTTGTTTGTCCCTGGTGGGCACGTTATACCAGGCCCTGGATTCCTACCACACTGTGTTGACTAGTTTTATGTCAGCTTGACATACCTCAACTTGGTATAAGCTGACATCATCTGAGCGGGAGAAACCTCGATTGAGAAATGCCTCCATCGCTGGGGGTTGGGGGTCGGGGTGGAGGGCGCACGCCTTTAATCCTGGAACTCAGGAGGCAGAGGCAGGTGGATCTCTGTGAGTTTGAGGCCAGCCTGGTCTGCAGAGTGAGTTCCAGGACAGCAGAGCTGCGTAGTGAAACCCTGCCTCTCCCCCCAAAAAGAAGGTTGGAATGGTAAGTGACCCGAAGCTGAGCACGGAAGTTTAAGTAGAAAGAAAAAAAAATAAAGAAAAGTTTGAGACTGGAGAGATGGTTCACGGGCTGAGAGAACTTGCTGCTCTTGTGGAGGAATGGGGGTTTGGTTCCCAGCACCACAAGGCAGCAGCTTACCCCTATAACCAGAGCCAAAGGATCTGATGCCCTCTTCTGGCCTCTGTGGGCACTGCATGCATGTGGTGCGCTTACATATATGCAGGCAAGGCACTCACATACATAAAATATGATGGCTCAGCCAGTAAGAGCACTAACTGCTCTTCTGAAGGTCCTGAGTTCGAATCCCAGCAACCACATGGTGGCTCACAAACACCCGTAATGAGATCTGACACCCTCTTCTGGTGCATCTGAAGACAGCGACAGTGTACTTATTTATAATAATAAATAATAATAATATATTAGAAAATAAATAAAAATATAAATATAAACAAATAAAATAAAATATATAAATATAAAATAATAATAATAAGTAATAAATAAATCTTTGGGTTGACTGGAGCAAGCAGGGGGTCCTAAAAAAATTTAATTCCCAACAACCACATGAAGGCTACAGTGTACTCACATATATAAAGTAAGTAAATAAATACATCTTTAAAAAGAAAAAATTAAACCTTTAATATATATATTAAATTTATGTTAGATCTATCTATCTATATACACTATTGTGTTTGTGTGTGTGTGTGTGTGAGTGTGTGAGTGTGAGTGCAGACCCCACGGCACACATGAAGATGACAGGACAACTTGCAGGAGCCAGTTCTCTCCTACCACAATAGGGACCCCAGGGCTTGAGCTCAGGCTGTTCGGCTTGGTGAAGCTCACCCTCACCCACTAAGCCATCTCATCAATGTCCCACCCCAAAGAATAGCATCTTTCTAACCTATTTTCACCCAGTTTATTTTCTTTCACATTTATTACTCACATTCTATGTGTGTGTGTGTGACACGTCTGTGACTACGAGCATACGTGCGCCATGACACATGTGGATAACTTCCAGATCTTTCCTCCCCCTGTGCTTTTGAGGCTGGAACTCGGGTCTTCAAGCTTACAGAACAAGCACTTTTACTGGCTGAGCCTTCTTGCTGAATCTAATTCTGCCAACTTCCTGCACTGTCTTCCGGCTGGGACCAGTGGTGAGGCCTTAGTGATGTCCCCAGATGTGCTGTCAGAGGTTGGATATGGAGGTGTTCAGGAACACAGAAGCCAGGCCTGCCCATTGCTTTGTTTTAGCTGTTAATTTATCCTCCAGACTCCAGCCCCCAAGACTTGCCCATTGTTAGAGAATCGTGAGTGTTCAAGGTTTGGGGTGCAAGGCAGGCCTCAGCCCTGTGCACTGCTGACCGGGCTCACCTGCCACTGGTGGACAGGGCTCCTGCTGTAGCGAGGCACTTCCTGGGAGCGGTGGGTGTGTGGGCATGGCGAGTGTGGGTGAACACTTAGAGGAGCCTGCCGCTCTCACTCAGGCCGGGATCAGCCACGCCCAGCTGTGGAAGAGCAGGGTGGCCACACCTGAATCCATCCCTTTGCCCCACAGAATTCTGTTTGTTAAACAAACACGGGACTCTGACTGTGTGCCTTCCTGTGGGTGGTTCTCCCTCTCTAGCTTTCTCCAGTTTCCAAGGCTGATGCTTGTGGCCCGGCTCACAGCTCAGTTTTACAGTTCATTTCTCGACAGTGGAAGCCACCCCCACCTGTACGTGTGGCTTGCTTGCCGAGTGCCAGTCACTGGGTGTGTTTCCACCCAATCCAGGCAAGCCCTCTGTGGTGATACCACTGTGCGAGAGGAAACTGGGACTGCTCAGTCACGTGATCTTTGACGCCAGTCTCTCTACTGGAGGCTGTACCCAGACCCAGGAGAAATGTCGGTGGTGTATTTTCTCTTTCCAAAATTTATTCCTTTTTAAAAAAAAAATTCGAGACTGGTTTCTCTGTGTAGCCTGGGCTGTCCCGGAACTCACTCTGTAGACCAGGCTGGCCTCGAACTCAGAGATCCACCTGCCTCTGCCTCCCAAGTGCTGGGATTAAAGGCGTGCGCCACCACGCCCGGCTCCAAATTTATTTCTTGGGTTTAGCAAATCCATGTATTTTAAAATTCAGACAGCTTCTTCTTCAATTTTATTTCATCTGTATGAGAATTTCCCCTGGATGTGTGTATGTGTACCGTGTGCATGTCGGATGCCCGTGGAAGCTAGAAGAGGGAGCTGAATCCTCTGAAACTGGAGACTGTTACACGGTGCTGTGGGGCTTTCCTGTGAGTGTGGGGGATGTCGGTCCTCTATAAGAGCAGCCAGTGCCCAAATTCAGAAAGTTTAAGGGAAGACCTTGAAGGAGGCCTTGTGTCGGTGTGCCTGGATGCCCGCCCATCCTCCCTCCTCACGGGCTGCCAAGATCGTGAGTGTTTCCTGCACATACCAGCACTCAGGCATGTGTACTTCCTCCTAAAGGCAGGCGTTGCTTTCTGTTTTGTTTTTCTCCCTGAGTGGGAGCCTCGGATCAACTCAGCACACAAGAGACATCGTATTGGTCCTTTATTTGAAACAGGGTCTTCCTTTCTGTGTTACCGAGGTTGACCCTAAACTGGAAATCTTATTGCCTCAGCCTCCCAGATCTGGTTTCAAGTAAATTTCTTTTTCTTTTCTTTCCTTTTCCCCCCTTTCTTTCTTATTTTGGCTTTTTGAAACAGGGTTTCTCTGTGTAGCCCTGGCTGTCCTGGAATTTGCCCTATAGACCAGGCTGGCCTCAGACTCAAAGATTCATCTCTGCCTCCTGAGTGCCGGGATTAAAGCTGTGCATCACCGAGTAAATTCCTTAATCGACACCTTTCCTTGCTTTTTTCTTTCTTTCTTCTTTTTTTTTTTTTTTTTTTTTTTTTGGTTTTTCGAGACAGGGTTTCTCTGTATAGCTCTGGCTGTCCTGGAACTCACTCTGTAGGCCAGGCTGGCCTCGAACTCAGAAATCCACCTGCCTCTGCCTCCCGAGTGCTGGGATTAAAGGCGTGCGCCACCACGCCCGGCTCCCTTGCTGTTTTCAGTGATACCTAATGTCCTGGGTGCAGGTGCCCCGTGTGTCTGTCTTTAGAGGACACTGGAGATTTTGGTGCAGGATAGATGTAGCACTGAGTGATCTTGTAGGTGTCGTGACGCAGAGTGGTGTGCCTTCTAAAAGCCCACAAGCTATGTGAGAAGGTGAGAGAGTTTATAACTTTGAGAGACTTGGCAAGCCGCCTTCTGAGGGCTGTGGTCAGTTCCCTTGTCCGCCAGGGACTGCGTATGCCACATCTTCATTGCCCTGTGCCTGAGATGCAAGACAGGAAGTCTTTTGATCTTAAAAAGGCTCTGCTCCTTCCAGCCTTCGTTCACTGTCAAAATACTCCCAGAAGCCCAGGCATGGGGCAGTGAGTGTATAGCAAGAGGCCTCCCTAAGATGTATAAAGTCCCCTTTAGCAGAGTCAGGGGTGAGGTGGGGTTGTATCATATAGAGTGGGTAATTAACCCTGACCCTGACCCTGACCCCAAGAAGGAGTTAGAGTCAGGAGCTCCTACCACTGCATGCATTACTGCACGGCCGGCCACTGCATATCCATCCGGTATCGCACCCTAGGAAGCGTCTCTGCATCTGTTAGCTCACTTCTTCCTTGAGGTGATACCATGAGTTAGGCAGGAAGGTGCCATTTCTGTCCCCTAGATGATGAAGTGATGTCATCTGCTTACCCATGACCGGGACCTTGAACCAGACAGAACCTGACTTGAGGAGGCAGCTCCGCCCACCACCACTGGTGGCAGAGGCACTTTCCACTGGCAGTCCTCTTACTTCCGTGGCACAGGCTCGTTTCCAGGAAAACTCCCTAGCCCCTGGATTTCTCATCTGCTATTTAACTAAAGAATCTGGAGTGGCCATCTATGCTCAGGGCAAGGGTAAATTAGCACCAAGCCGCTTCCATAACAGAAGCAATGCTGACAGAAACCAAGTGTTTTGCTTCCGGCTCCCATCCCGCCCTCGCATTTCAGACCTAAAGGGGACTTGTTGGCCCAGCTCCATTATCTATCATCCGCATGTTTTCAAGTAAATTTCTCAGTCTGCCCGAGCTCCAGTTTCCTCGTGTGTAGAGAAGATACCTTGGCAGTGGGGTGTGACAGCACACTTAGAGCTGAGGACATCACTCACATTTGGTAGTTTACATTATCTCTGGGCCTGGCTGTGTGGTCACTGTCATCCCAGGAGCTCACAGGCCGTAGCTTGCTCATTGAAACCCAAGACCCCCCCTGGAATAGTGATTATCCCTGTGATCCGAGCGCTCAAGACACCAAGGCAGGAGGATTGTCATGACTTGGAGCTAGACAATAATATTCTGTCTCAAAACAGCGATAAACAAACTCCCCAAATCTTCTGCAACTTGAAGCATAATTAGATCCATAAACAATTTTGGGACATCTTTTGTTATCATAGTGACTATTGTACTGGCTGGCTTTGTGTGTCAAACTTGACACAAGCTAGAGTCTCAGTCATCCGAGAGGAAGGATCCTCAGCTGAGGAGATGCCTCCATGAGATCCAGCTGTAAGGCATTTTCTCCACTAGCGATCGATGGGGAAGGGGCCATCCATAGTGGGTGGTGCTGTTCCTGGACTGGTGGTCCTGAAATCAGGCTGAGCAAGCCAGGGGAAGCAAGCCAGTAAGCAGCACCCTCCATGGCCTCTGCATCGGCTCCTGCCTCCAGGTTCCCGCCCTGTGTGAGTGCCTGTCCTGGCTTCCTTTGCTGATGAAGAGCAGTGTGGAAGTGTCAGCTGAACTTGTCTTTTGACCATGGTGTTTTGTTGCAGGATTAGAAACCCTAACAGAGACAGCTATTAGCACATTAAAAACATTCTACTCACGGGCTAGGATGACTGCTCACTCAGTAGAGTATTTACAGGGCACACAGAAGGCGGTGCTGGGCTTAGTCTCCACCACAGCATACACTGGTTGCATTTGCACACATCTCTAATCCCAGTCCTGGAGAGGAGGAAGCAAGAGGGTCAGAAATTCAAGTTTCTCCTCAGCTGTGTGCTGAGTTCCAAGGCCAGCCTGGACAACGTGAGACATTGTCTTTTTAAAAATCCTATGGGGGCTGGAGAGATGGCTCAGTGGTTAAGAGCACTGCCTGTTCTTGCTCTTCCGAAGGTCCTGAGTTCAATTTCCAGCAACCAGCTGTAATGAGATCTGACACCCTCTTCTGGCACTTCTGAAGACAGCTACAGTGTACTTATTTATAACAATAAATAAATCTTTGGGCTGGAGTGAGCGGGGCCAACCAGAGCAAGCAGATGTCATAAATTCAATTTCCAACAAACCACATGAAGGCTCACAACCATCTGTACAGCTACAGTGTACTCATATACATAAAATAAATACATAAATCTTTAGAAAAATAGAAATCAAAATTCCAGCCAGGAAGCTGCTCTGGGCTGAGGACTAGGAGTCAGAACCAGCTCACGTCCACCCCCTTCCCCGCCTTCCTGACGTCCACCCCCCTCCCCACCTTCCTGGCCCCCAGCGTGACTCAGCGTGGGAGCTTTTCCACGAAGCACCCTTATTCCTGCTCAGTTTTCTTTCAACTTTCCAGCGTCCGAGTCCAGTCACAGCTACAATGTTTTGTTAAGCATCTGATGTGTGCTGGGGACAGGGGACAGTCCCTGGGATGGCAGACCTCCGACAGCGCGCTCTCGTGTGTGTGTGTGTGTGTGTGTGTGTGTGTGTGTGTGTCTCTCTCTCTCTCTCTCTCTCGCCTCACTGATTGTTTTCCATTATTTTAATGGGGCTCACAATCTCTATCTTTGGCAATCTTCCTGGTTCTTGATGCAATTTGAACGTATTTGTGGCGTTAGCAGGTTTACTTAGTAGACGGTTTCATGGCTTGCTGATTTTTTTTTTTTTTTATGTCTCACTTCATTCTAGAACTTAGGGAGTCTGTGGTTCACGTCCTTACATGACTCTACCTTTATAGGAGATTAAAGGAGGCCTGGGGAACGGGGAGGGTTGGAAGTGGGGTAGTTGAGGGATTGCTGGTGGCCACCTTCTAAGATCTCTGGCCTGCCTCCTTGAGCCACCCTTACCTGCCAGCTGTGATGCCTGAGAGTCATCCGTTGCCTTCAGCTCCTCATCTGTGAAATGGGTGTGGAAGTTACCCATGTCCTGGGCTGGGGCTGAGCCAGTGAGTAAGCCCTTGAACGTGCTGACTCACTTCTTGGCATTCATGCTGACGTGCTTAGTAAATAAAATGCAGAGTCTTGCTTCCCATCTGCTCTCCAACCCCGGGGACTGCTCCTCTGAGAGGTGCCGTTGGAAAAACCCCAACCCTTGAGTCCACCATGAGAGGTGGATTTGTTTACCCACTGGCCCAGGGTTTCTTACCTTCCTGTGTGTCCTGGCTCACAGGGCCTCAGTTCTAGGGAGCCCATCTCAGATTACTGTCTTCCCTGCAGTGACAACTAAGCAGTCCCCCCTCTTCGGATGTCCTCACACAGCCCTGCTGACTCTGCATCCCTGACTTACTCCTCTGAGCTGTCGCTATGGACCGTGGGATGGAAGGCTGCTTAGGAGGGTCCTCCTTATAGATGCCCTGTAGCCTGAACCCTGCTCACACTGGCTTAGGCTAGGCCTCGGGGTTTCTGTTCAAGGTGCCATGTGTCTCAGCCCGTTGTGAGATCTCTGGTGGTCCTTTGAGGATGCGCTGTACGTCTTGGGGAAGATGGAACAGACGGGGATGAGCAACCTTGTCTGTGAGGTCTTTGGGCTTCTAACATAAACTTGACTATTTTCTCTTGCAGAGCCTACAACCATGGTGGTACCACCAGCCAGCTCAGAAGCCCAGGTATTGAAAAGCAATTTTAAACTACTTGATATGTAATAAAATTGATCTATTGCACTGGATAGTTTTTGTCAGCTTGACTCAAGCTATAGTCATCGGAGGGAATGGAACCTCAATTGAGGTTGTGAGCCAAACATGTGGTTGCTGGGAATTGAACTCAGGACCTCTGGAAGAGCAGTCAGTGCTCTTAACCGCTGAGCCATCTCACCAGCCCCTGATGTTTATCTTTGTTGTTGTTTTGTATGGTTTTGTGTAACCTGTACTGGCTTCAACTTACCATGTTGCTGCGGCCAATGAGGCTTTGAAACACCCCTCCCCATGCTCCTGCCTCAGTTTCCCAAGGTGTGCACTGCTCCGCTCTGATGTGTGCTCCGCTTTCCACTGCCTTTTTGCTTTGTTTCATTTTGTTTTTTTCAATGAGTTGTGATATTTATCTGTTGTGATATTCCATCTGTTTCTTCTACTGGTTTCTCAAAAGGCAATCAAGACTCGAAACTACTTAAGTCCTAGGATGAGAAGGGACCTTTGGGAACCAGAAAAGAGCAGCGTGTGAGCGGCAGAGTTAGAAAGTGGGGTTCCAGGACAAGTGGCCTGCTCTGATGTTTTCTTCCTTTGAAATGTGGCCTTTCAAAGTATAATTTTAATAGAATAATTTATAAGGCTGTATGCAGGGGTAAAGACCTGAAACGCCAGCTTCTTGGGAGACTGAAGCTTTGAGGGAAAATAAGTAAGAGATGGAAGGAGGGAGGGAGGGAGGAAAGCTTTGCATCTATGTATTTAGTGTGTTAGGATTCTAAGGTGAAGTAAGCATTGATCAAGGGGATTCCATGCATTACATAAAGACAGCAACAATCTGTATGCCTCCTCCTCCCCCTCCTCCTTCTCCTCTTCTTCTTCCTCCTCCTCTTCTCTAACCTAAACCTTTCCTCAAGAAGAAAAATATTACACTTCCTTACATTTAATTAAATTGTTTGTCTATTTGGTTTTGTTGAGGCAGGGTCTCTCTATCTAGCCCTGGTTGGCCTGGAACTCACTATGCAGACCAATTTGGCCTCGAACTCACAGAGACCCACCTGCATCTGCCTCCCAAGGGCTAGGATTAAAGGCACGTGCCAATATACCGGACTGGCACTACACCTTACCAGCACACATAGCTCTTAATGCCAGTGGAAAGAAACCCTGGGACCTTGGAATGTCACATCTAAGCTCACTGCGGAGCGTCGCTTGTGACCTATGTGAAAATGGCACTTTGATATATGTTTAGCTGGAAACTGGGAGATGAACAACTGAGCTTCTAAGACATCTGCATTGCCGTCGGTTAACTGTACTCACAGCTCTATCAAATCCTGGGTAGTTTATTTCCCTGAGTCCTGGTATGCTGGCCTGGGACATCAGCTGACCCTTGGTATCCAGAGCTCACACAGGTGCAGCTGCTACCACCCACTTAGAAGATGCCTACCATAACAATCTGGTAAAGAGCTTTGAATGAGGGAGTCCTAGATGGACTGTTCTCAGAGGCCCACATGTGAACCTAAATGCTCCGTCCGCAGGAAATACAGCAAGGGAGCCACTCAAGAGTTAAGCTTCATTCTGGCTTCTTGGGTTGCAGGAACTGCCTGGGCAGCCCCTCTAATTGCTGTCAGATTCCAGGCTGATGGCCATGCTTGAACTTGTCGGGTCGGAGGTCCCGAGAACTGGCCAGCTGCCCAGCTTTGCTAATGGAAAGCATTCTCTGGGTTCCAGAGAAAGTTTCCAGTGAGTTGGGACACAGAAAAGCTTTCACCAAAGCAGCCATCAGATAAGAGGCTTGGCTGGACTTAACCCTTCCCCTGGCTTGCTGCTAGTGGTGTGGAGAGACTGGGTTACTTCTCTGCAGTGTGCATTGGGATGGGTGGATGGGGGCTTCCAGCTTGCTTCTCAGTCATGTGGAGCCCCTGCCAGTACCACACAGCTGAGCATCACTGAGCCCTGAAGCACACAGAGATCTTGTATCTCCTTACTCCTACCTGGCATCTACCTCTACAACAAATGAATTTACTGTGTGAACTCTCCATGTTTCTGTCCCTTTACCTTGCTACCTCCTCCCCTTCCATGGTCGTACCCAAGAGCGGTCCTGAGATGGTCCCTAGAGTCTCCAATTTCCCAGAGCACTCTACCCTGGCTGCTGGCTAAAGCCCTACTGTCTTCCACCTGCCGGGTGTGACCAGCCAATAGGTGATAGCGCCAACCCTACTCACTCTGCATTCACGGGTGTGCCCTGGAGCCAGTCTGTGACTCTATCCTGCTTTCAAGTCGAGAAAGCCAGAGTGGAAGCAGCCCAGGGATGGGCCAAGGCTTTGCTCTACCATGGCTTTACCCTTTCCACCAGTCCTCTTGGAACCTTAGGCTCCAGTGTCTTCTGAGATGGCCCAGAGACCTTATCTCTTGCCCAGCTCTGGCTTTGACCTGTTATTAGTCTGCCTGCCTCAGGCTCAGGTTTCCTGGGATACCGGGCTAGCCAGACATGAGTGGAGAGACCACTGGTGCATGAAGAGACTGTAGAGCATAGCACAGACAGACCCAACTCCCAGGTCTCGCCTGTCCAGCTTCTAGGTGGGATGAAGTGGCCTGAGCTCTCCACGCCTCTGTCCTTCTGTGTGTGAGATGGGAGGTTGTGTCAGGGCGTGGTCGTGAGGTTAAGTGGGAGGAGTTTTATATAGGCCCAGCATAGACCTGTTATTTGTGTGTGCCTTTGATATTCTTTTCTTTCTTGACAAATATTTATTTTGTGTATACAAGTGCTTTTTTATGTCTGTCTGTCTGTCTGTCTATCTATCTATCTTGCTTGTATGTATGTTGTACTTTGTGCATACCTGGTGCCTGAGGAGGTTAGAAGAGGGTGTTGGATCCTTTGGAACTGGAGCCGTGGACATTTGTGAGTCACCATGCAGGTGCTGGAAACTGAACCCAGGTCCTCCGTAAGAGCACCTGGTGCCCTTAACCACCGAACCATCTCTCCAGCTCCAGATAGTCTGCTCAAAGAAGGAAAATATGAAAACCATTCATTCAGTAGTACTGGAAATTGATCCTCAGGTCTTGCATGTGCTAGGAAGTATCTCCAGCCTCAGTTTATCTTTTTATTTTGTGATGGGATTTCACTAAATTGCCTAGACTGGCCTCAGACTTGCAGCGTAGTCCAGGCAGGTCTGGAACTTGAAATCTTCCTGCCTTTGCCTCCTGAGTACCTGCGGTTATCAAACTGTGTCACTAACTTCAGCCTGCAAACCTTATAGTTGTATTTATTTGTTTTGAGCCAGGCTTTCATTCTGTAGCCCAGACTGGCCTCAAGGTCAGAATTCAAGGTCAGAATTTTTTTTTTTTTTTTTTTTTTTTGCCTCAGCCCCTCACAGGCCAGGATCACAAGTCTGTGCCACCTCAGCCAAATTTATCAAAGCCTTTTGAAACATAAAAGCAAGTGTTAGGCAGATTAGGGGCGCTGTTAATCCTCCTGTGTGCTCAAATGTGCTAGCGCCCATTGCAGTGTTCCATGTCTGATTAAACCTAACTGATGGAGGGGGATAGTCACATGGGCACAGAGAACGAGGTTCAGACAGCTGGAGACCGAACACGAAACAACGTCCTCCAGTGTACTCCCCAGCCACTGTCCCCAGGTCATTGACGGCAGCTCTGAAGATAGCTCTGAGGGTTCCTTGCCAAGTGAAACAGAAATGCTGAGGTAAGAGGACGCTACAGAAAAACCTCAAGTATGTCTAATGTGCTTTAAAAAAAGAATTACTGGGGCTGGAGAGATGGCTCAGTGGTTAAGAGTACTGGCAGTTCTTCCAGAGGGTCTGGGTCTGATTCCCAGCATAGACATGGCGGCTCACAGTGTCTGTAACTCCAGCCTCGGGGGACCTGGCATTGCTATTCTGGCCTCCACAGGCACTGCATGCATGTGGTGCACAGACTGACAGGCACCCAAAACACTCACATACATTAAAAATAAAATTAGAAATAAAATGAAAGAAAGTTAAAAGAAGACTTGTTATAAGGCACAGAGGCACATGCTTAGAATCTCTTGGGAATCTAAGGCATGAGGCTTAGAACTTTGGGGCTCTCCAGGGCTACATAGCAATACTTTGTCTTGAAATAAGTATTATGGAGAATTTCAGGAATGCAGTCAACTGAGGCACCAATGGCTCTCACAGTGAGTTCCACCAGTCGCCAGGTCCTGACCATGTGCCTCTGTACCTTCTCGCTCCATCATGTGCCCTCAGTGTGGTTGCTTTGTTTCCACTTTGGTCAGGCTAATGTATATTCCTGTAAAAAAGATGTGAAGCTGGGTGTAGATGGCGAAGCATGGCTGGGTGTGGATGGTGGAGCACTGCTGGGTGCAGTGTGGAGCACGGCTGCAATCTCAGCATTCAGGAGGCTAAAGCAGGAGGGTCATGAGTTTGAGGCCAGCCAGAGCTACATAGATACCCTGTCTCAAAAGCACAGGCTTGTGACGCCCAGCACTGGAGGATCAGGAACACTAGGCTATCCTAAGCTACATGAGGAACACTGTGCTATCCTGAGCTACATGAGGTACTACCTCAAAAAACAGACAGACAAAAATAAAGAGAGTGCCTGGAGAGATGGCCTCTCAGCTAACAGCACCATCTGATCTCCCAGAGAACATTGGTTCAGTTCTCAGCATCCACATGGCTGCTCACAAACTATCTGTAACCCCAGTTCTCGAGGATCCCACAGCCTCTTCCAGCCTCTGAGGCTACTGTGTACATGTAGTGCATAGAGATCCATGAAAGCAAAACACCAATCAACACACATAAAACCAAAATAAATTAATTGATTAAAAAAAAACAAAAAGGAAGAGAAGGAAAATAGTGCTAGAGACTTAGCTCAGTGGTTAAGAAAACTTGTTTGTTTGTTTGTTTGTTTGTTTTTCCAGAGGACCTGGGTTCAAGTCCTAGCACACACATGGGCAGCTCACAGCTGTCTGTAATCCCCTCTTTACTACAGAGGACATTAGACACATACATGGTGCATATACATACATCTGGACAGAACACTCATATACATTAAAAAAATGTAGTCAGGTGTGGTGGCACAGGTAGAGGCAGGCGGATCTCTGTGAGTTTGAGGCCAGCTTGGTCTGCATAGTGAGTTCTAAGACAGCCAGAGCTAGGTAGAGAGAGAGAAAAACTCTGTATTCAAAAACCAAATAAATAATAAAAGTAAAGGAAGTATAATATTTTCCTTTGGGGGGCAAGATCTAACGATAGCCCTGATTGGTCTGAAAGTTGGGCTAGCCTCAAACTCACAGAGTTCCTCTGCCTCCTGAGTGCAAGCATTAAAGGTGTGAGCCATTACACCCAGTGTGGCATCATTTCTTTGTGAGTACAAATGTCAAACTGTTTTCACAGTGAGGCGGGCCGGGCCGTTACTGTAACAAACTCCTCAGATAATCAGAAAGGGGAGATTTGGCAGGGAGTGGGGCTCAGTGGTAGAACGCTTACTCAGCATTCCGCATGGCTCTGGAACTCGCAGAGGTCAGCCTGACTCTGCCTCCCAGATGCTAGGATTGAAGGTGTGTATAGCCATGCCCAGCCTGGCCACCTCTTAAAAGTTTCAGCAATTCCCCATGGAAGCAAGCCGAGGGCGAAAGCTTTAACACACAGGCCTCTGGGGGCCGTCTAAGAATTCAACACAGGGGCTGGGTATGCTATAGTGGTAGAGCACTCATATCATGTGTGAAGGCCTGGGTTTGATACCCAGCACTGCGAAACAAAACCCCCAACCCCCCAAACTACAGTAGGTAAGCAGCCTCACGGCCGCAGTCAGAGTCAGCTGGCCTTCGATTTACGCCCCACTGCTACATGACACGAGACACCAGCGCTTATCTAGATACTTTCCTAATTATATTTTTGGGGGCATATACACAAAGCAGTCAGCACCAGAGCCAAGACAACCCCTTTCCTTTTACATAGAGGCCTCACGAGCTGCCCCATCCCAACTGCGCCCTGGCTCGGGGAGCTGATAACCTTTCTATTGAAGTGAATGGGCTCCGCTTGCTTAGAGTCCAGCTGATGCAACCACAGCATATAAAGGCTTTTCATCCGATCTATGGTGTATGTGTGTGTGTTGGTCTGGTCCCTGTATTACGGTACCCCACTGTGGGCACATGCCACCTTGTCTCTGCTAGGAAGAACACATGGCTAGTGTTATGCCCGATTCTGAGGGAAACCTAGAAGAGCTCAAGAATTACGAAGTATCTTTTTATTTCGAGTCCCGACTCAGATCACAATCCCCCACCCCGCCCCCTCTATACAGCGTAGGTTCAGAGTGTGTGACCCCCAGCTTGGGTGCTTTAACACATACAGAGGCAGTAGAAATTTTTGAATGCTTAGGGTGGAGAGGAGGGGAGGCAGGTTAGGTAAGTCGTAGGGCAAAACTATGAGGCTGGGAGGGGGATTAAAGAGTGTCTTTTGTGGGGCTATCAGGAACTAGTTTTGTGGCCGGCCATGACTGACTGTGACCTCTGAGTATGTCTTTTCTATGATTGAAGCATGGGACCCTAATCTCTTTTCTCCAAGAACAGGCACCAGCTGCACCTGGTTATCTGGCCTGGTGCTGGCCTGGGCACCACTGAAGGGGAGGAGTTCTCGTCATTTGTCTTACTTGGGCTGGCACTCTCGGCTCCTTGAGTCCCCTGAGCGGCTAGGGAGGTGGAATGAACCCCTGCGTTTGCTGCAATGGGGAGAGAGGAGCAGGATTTCTGAGGGGCAAACTCCAAAAGTGAGCCTTATAGTGCTTTGCTGAGGGAGGGATCCTAGGGGGACTGGGGACTTCTACTGGAGGGTGCAGAAGCTGGCCGTCTGTGCATCCCACTAGTTTATGAGCAAGTCTGGTGTGGACATAGTTTTCCATTTCTCTGGGTTAAATACCTGGGAGGGGAAGGTGCCAAAGCCATATCCAGTGCATATTGGTAAGAATTTTCCTGTTTTCTAAAGTGGCTGCGCGGTTTGGGGAACATCTTTTTAACAGTGGTCCATGGTTTGTGCCACGATGATTCCCCTGTGGCAAAGCTATGCTGAGATCTCCTCTCCCTGCCTCTCTTTCTGTCTGGTATCTAATTGGTCTTGTGGTTGTGGGTGCTGCTGGTTGCGAGCTCCAGTACCCTCGTGGCTCAGAATGACCGTATGACACCTCTGTCCCTTAGATGGTGCAGTCACTGGGCTTTGCCATCTACCGTGCGCTGGACTGGGGGTTAGATGAGAACGAGGAGAGAGAGCTCAGCCCACAGCTGGAAAGGCTCATCGACCTCATGGCCAACAGCGACTGTGAAGACAGCAGCTGCGGGGCAGCAGATGAGGGCTATGTGGGTCCAGAAGAGGAGGAGGAGGCTGAGGGTGGCCCCAGAGCTGTGCGCACCTTTGCCCAGGCTATGCGGCTGTGTGCTTTGCGCCTGACCGACCCCCACGGCGCGCAGGCCCACTACCAGGCAGTGTGCCGAGCTCTCTTTGTGGAGACACTGGAGCTTCGTGCCTTCCTGGCCCGGGTGAGAGAAGCCAAAGAGGTGAGCAGGATGTGGGCTGCAAGTGGTTGGGCTGCTGATGGGCGGAACTGGGAGGGGGGGGGCGGGGGGAACTGATGTTGGACGGAAAGGCGGAGATGGATGGGAGGTGGGTGTACAAATCGGGTGGAGATGGAAGTAAGGAGGTGGTGGGGTCCACCTTTGGTCATCCAACAGGGAAGATCCTTGGTGCCTGACTGTACCTTCCACAGAATACCTCTAACTTTCCCCCTCCTCCAAGCTGGGCACTGTCCTAAATGTTCATCCGTTTTTAACTTGATGCCTTCTTCCCACCGGGTTTTCAGAGAAGGAAATCAAAAGTGGCTCCTAGCCTTTATTTCTCCTGTATCACCCGGGTTCTTCTAAAGTAGCCACTGCCCGCCCAGACCTCACTTTCAGCTCTGCAAGAGGGAGATCTGTTTACCTGCTGGCCTCTCTGAGCCCCAGTTCCTTTGGAAAATGTGGTTCTGAAGATACCCGAGGAAGAGGCTATTCTTCCCTTGCAGAACCGCACAGGCAGGCCCATGGGCTCAGAGCTGTTGGGGATGGGTAGGTGAGGGAATCTCTTCAGGGAGTTTGCCAAAGTCCTACTTCATCCTTTGGTAGCTCTAGGTCCTAAAAATGAACAGGGTTCCCAGTCCCAGCGCTGAAGCCTGTGTAGAGGCTCCTGAGCTAGATTCCTCTAGGTCGTCCTGACTTCCATAACACAGAGTTAGGGCTTGACACCTTTTGACTGTATCCATTCTTTGTTGAAGACGTTGCTACTGCTTGAAGAGAACCATTTTTTTTTTTTCTGTGAAGTAGGCTGTCCTGCTCCCTCCCCAACAATCTACTGATGATGGAGGTGGGCGGGGACTTGGCAGAGGTCAGGTGAGGCTCACTTCATTCTGTCTTGCTCAGGTAGACGCTCGTTTTTAAGTGAGTTGATGCTGATCTGTGATCCCACCTTGCCCTTTTCTGTGCTGGATCGCTCTTCCTGTAGCCTAAAGGGGTCATAGCTAGCATCCTGGCCCCCTGGAACCGGCATGGGCTCTAGGGGTGTTGGAGTAATGGAGTTTAGGCTTGAGCCTGTTGATCCTCAACTTGTAACTACCACATAGCCAACCTTGAAAGGCTCTCTTGTCGGCTCCCAGGAGTCAGTGCACCGTGCCCGCCTCCCCTCTCCACTCCTCCCTGGCATCTTAGGGGCACTCTTCTGACTATGTCCCTGTGGCTGTCCTCCATCCCCTTTGCCCCAGGAATCCCATACAATAGTGTGTCTCAAAGCAGTTTGGCAAGTAGCTTGTGGGGTGAAAGCCGGGGTAACTAGCTGGCTCTGTCCTTAGTGGGTGGGAGCTTTTAAAGAGTAGATATTTCTCTGTAGTGAGGACTTAGTGAGAACAGATGCCCCTGGCTACTGTCTAGACCCAAAGCCACCAAGACAGTAAGTCCAGCATCTTCCCCCAAATTTCCATGAGTCCCTGGCATCTTCCCCGGCCCCTCACTTTATATCTGGACTGCTTCCTGGGTCCTGCTGGCAGCTCATCCTGTCATCTGATTGCTATCAATTCCACCCTTATTTGAAGACATAAGACACTTGCCACGCTGGGCTGGGGACTTAGAACAGCAGCCAAGGGAGCAGACACGCTTCTGACACACTAGCATGTAGTGTGGGCTGTGCATAGAGAAGCAGCCACAAGCACACCAAGAGAATAGATGGGCTCACGGGTTGGCTAGGGTGTCCTGGGATGCTGGGTGAACTGGGATCTGGAGGGAAACGGGGGGTGGGAGGTGTTTCCTGGGCAGGACTGTGCCCCTCTGAGACATGTACATCAGATGGCAGCCTGTGCCATGTGGACACGAGGCTCTTTCCAGGCCCTGCTTAAGGGACGTGACCAGGGAGGAGATGAAAAGTCTCCTGTGCCATTCCAAAGCCAAGGGACAGTTTCCCAGATCTTCCCCAAGCCCCACAACCTGGGCCGGGCGCCTTCATGTGTCTTTTCTAGCTGCCCAAGTGGTAGATGCATGGTAGGGAGGTGCCTCCTGCTGGATGGGATTCGCAGGGCCCTGCTGTGTCCACCCTTCTGCCACTTCCACACTAACCAGCCGTATGTACGCTCCCAGATGCTGAAGAAACTGGGGGAGGAGGAGCCACAGGAGAAGCCGCTGGCCGAGCTCGACCACCTGGGACACACAGACTGGGTAAGACGCACACGCCTCCCGGCCTGGGACAGAGAGCACCCAGAGGGGTACACCCAGAGGGGTACACCCAGAGGGGCTCCTGCTGGGAGGGCCGTGCGTGCTAGGGCTGAGGCCGTTTTGCTTCCTGGGTCAGGCCCGGCTGTGGGTCCAGCTCATGCGGGAGCTCCGTCACGGGGTAAAGCTGAAGAAGGTGCAGGAGAAGGAGTTCAACCCGCTGCCCACCGAGTTCCAGCTCACCCCCTTCGAGATGCTGATGCAGGATATCCGTGCCAGGAACTATAAGCTGCGCAAGGTCATGGTGAGCCACGGCCCTGTCGCCCTCTGCAGGGGCCTACCCATTGCCCTCTGCAGGGTCTTGTCCTGCCGGTTGTCGCGCCCTTCGCTCACCGCTGGCAGCCCTTGTCCCTTCGCTTGTGCTTGACCAGAGTTTAAGGCAGGAAGAAGGTTCTTGGGGATCAGGAGGGGCCCTTAGAGCCAGTCACGTTTTTTCCCATTTTACACACATGCGCACAGCCTTATGTGCATTGGTATCAGTCTTAACATTTTATACAAAGAACTTCACTTCATTTTTTTTCTAAGATTTATTTATTATATGTAAGTACACTGTCGCTGTCTTCAGACACATCAGAAGAGGGCATCAGATCTTATTACGGGTGGTTGTGAGCCACTGTGTGGTTGCTGGGATTTGAACTCAGGACCTTTGGAAGAGTAGTCACTGTTCTTAACCGCTGAGCCATCTCTCCAGCCCCAAACAACCCATGAGATGGGCTCTTCAGCACCGTTTCCTGAAGAAGCTTTGGTTCCGGTAGTTCTGGCAGCTGAGTGTAGGGCTCATTAGGCCTCCAATGCTGTAGCCACTGCTGGGTGTGGCCCATGCATCTGCTATGCACCTGTTAGAGAAGAGCTGGGTCCCAGCGAGCAGAGGCCAAGGGAGGGAAGTTGGCTACAAAGCCCAGGCTGTAGTCAAAGTTGTGTGAGCCACCTTGGTCACCGTAGCACCAGCAGTTGGTCCTTGCGAGCTCAGCATGGCCCCGCTCCTCCTGGCAGGTCGATGGGGACATCCCTCCCAGGGTGAAGAAGGACGCACATGAACTTATTCTGGACTTCATTCGTTCTCGGCCTCCACTGAAGCAGGTACCCGCTCCACACCTTCTCCTCTGGAAATTATGGGGCCTGCTGCTCTCCCGTGACCAACCTGGGGATGTCACCTGCTTTCTGAGGGATGCCATTGGGGGCTCTTTTGCCCATTCGCTGGAAGGCTGGACGTGTTCCTCAGCGTAGGGCTTTTGGGTCTATATCTTCTTCCTCTTGGGGAGACTTTTGGGCCTTTTACACCCCACAACACATGTGCACGAAGCTTCCTTGGGCAGTACTTCCTTCTGGGTTACTGAGAGGTAGCACCAAGTCTTCCCGACTACTCCAGCGTTTCCCTAGAGTGGGGTGGGGGGGGGGTGGCATATCACCACCTCCCTCTCCCCCCTATCCCCCACTTAGTGTGTCATATTGGCGGCAGGTCTCGGAGAGACGACTTCGCCCTGTACCACAGAAGCAAAGAACACTGCACGAGAAGATCCTGGAGGAAATCAAGCAGGAGCGGAGGCTTCGTCCCGTCGGGGCCCAGCACTTGGGAGGCCGTGGTGAGCGGGGGCAGGGTGCATGATGGGAGAGAAGACATCCCTCGGTAGACCCGGCTAGGGCCACAGATCAAATCTTGGGATTGTTTTTAGCCCTTAGAGCTCCTTAAGTTTATTTTATTGTAAATTTTTTTCTTGTAAACCTGTGAAGACTTAACCTATAGAAGTGACGCAGTCTTGCACTCCAGGTGCCGATCTGATTTTTTGCCTTTGTGTGTTGTTATAATGGATGACAAATCTCAACACTTGAGAGGCAAATGAAATGAAAGCCAAGTTTCTAAGTGATTGGCAGCCAGGTGTGTTGAGATATCTGAGACCTGGTCTTTCCTGCAAGATGAGGCTGGCGAGCTCAGCCCTGCTTCTTCGGGGCCTTTGGGAGGCTGGGTGGCTCTCCTCTCTAGGCCAGAGTTACCCGTTGTTAACGGATGGCCAGCCTGTGGGTCCCCCTTCTGAGTGGAGAATTAAACCAAGTGGTGCTCATTAAGCTGTCCGTGCCGGAGGCCCCTGATCATCCACCCCGGCACCCCCCCTTCCTCCTGCTCACCGTCCATGTCCACTCCTGTCTTCCCTTAGCATCCACTGCCTTGCCCCTCCCCCCCAGTTCAACACCTATTCTTTTTATGTATTCTGAGAGGGGGTGGGGAGGTCTCTCTGTGTAACCCTGGGTGGACTGGAATGCTGTGTAGACGGGGCTGGCCTCAGACTCACAGAGATACCTACCTCTGTTCCTAAGTCCTCCACCACTCCCAGTTCAATATCTGTTCCTGCCCTGGCCTCCGTGTCCTCCTCACTTCCTCTCCACTCCTACAGAGGCCTCCTTGTTGTCCCTGGTCACTGTCCATGTCTACACTGGACCCTTGTCTTCCCTGATCACTCTCTATTCCTCCACTGACCTCCACATCTTTCTTATTCGTGGTCCACCCTTGCCCTGAGCCCCTGTCTTTCTTGCCAGTCCTGCACTCTGGCTTTGTGCTCCGTGCCCTCCCTGCCCCACATCCACCACTGCCCCGGCCTCCCTGCCTCTGCTGCTCCCCGTCCACCTGTGCTGGCTCCCTCTCCACTCACCGTCCACCCCTGCCTTGTTTTTTCCTGCCTTCAGGGTTTGGTTCCCTGCCCTGCATCCTCAATGCCTGCTCCGGGGACATCAAGTCCACTTCCTGCATCAACCTGTCTGTCACCGATACTGGGAGCGGGAGTCAGCGCCCACGGCCCCGGGTCCTGCTCAAAGCCCCCACCCTTGCAGAGATGGAAGAAATGAACACGTCTGAGGTCAGAGAATAGAGATTCTTCAAAAAATCATGCTGACAGGGCCAGGAAGGGCTTAACAGGACAGGGTCTATTCGGTCAGCTGAGTAGGCCTTCTCTAGCCATTGGGTGGCAGGTTGCCCCTTCCCTAACTTCCAGCTCAGAAGTACCCTGGACCAGAGGGACAGAGCCCTCTGAACAGCACAACCACAAAGGCTAAAACTGGGAGTTGTTTTCTCCTCGCGGCCAGATGAGTAGCCTCAGATGACATGAGGAGCTGGTCCCAGGGAGGCTCCCTGGCCCCTAGGATGACAGGGGACCTCAGTGCTGGCCATCTCCGAGGGCTCAGCCTGCAGAGCTGCCTTCTCCAGGATTTTCTGGTCCAAAAGACCAGAGAGCTAGTGATGTATAGAGGAGAGCCTAGGCCTCAGTGGGCTCAGTCAGTGCCCTGGATTCACTGCCTTGGTCCAAGGATGAGCAAGAGGACATGGAGACAGTGGTCAGAACTGGAGGCGGTGGTCAGGAGGGGTCGGTGGTGACAAGGGGCAGCAGTCAGGAGGTGGCTCGGCCCAATGTGCTTTCAGGAAGAAGAGTCCCCATGTGGGGAGGTGGCACTGAAGCGGGACCGCTCTTTTTCGGAACACGACCTGGCCCAGCTTCGGAGCGAGATGGCATCTGGCCTTCAGTCAGCCGCTCAGCCCCCAGGAGGGACGGAGCCACCTCGGGCCAGAGCAGGTAGCATGCACTCCTGGAGGCCCAGCAGCCGAGACCAGGGTAAATACTGCCTTTACCAGTGCCTGCTTCTCTCACGTTCACTCCACGGACTTTGTGTTGCAGCCTGGGTCTCACGACTTCTGTGAGGAGGCAACTACCCAAGGCGTGGAGCTGTGCCCTGCAGGGAGAGGGCATGGCCTGTCTCCACCTAAAGCAGGCACACTTGCTTTCCATTTGAGACTAACCAGCCTGTATTCATTGCAAAACATTTTCTTTTTTTTTTTTTTTTTTTTTTTTTGGTTTTTCGAGACAGGGTTTCTCTGTGTAGCCCTGGCTGTCCTGGAACTCACTTTGTAGACCAGGCTGGCCTCGAACTCAGAAATCCGCCTGCCTCTGCCTCCCGAGTGCTGGGATTAAAGGCGTGCGCCACCACGCCCGGCTGCAAAACATTTTCTAAAGCACTTGAACCCTTGGGGGATGGAGAGATGGCTTTCCTATTGAGGCACAGTCACCAGCCCCTGTCCCCACCAGAGGGCTTAAGCTAGAAGCAGAGGTGCTGGCCCGGTTGCACGGGGTTAGTCCTGTCAGTTAGTGGCTGGACTCGCCCAGGAGTGGTCAGTGTTAGAAATGGAGTCCCGAGAACATGAACAAACAACCCAGAGGATTTTGGCACGGCCACAAGTTTCAGTTTAGTAGAAGTGTGCGTAGCCATTTCAAGTCAGGCAGTGACACCCAGTGAGTCACTTTCATCTCTAAAGGAGTCCCGTGTCTCCGAGAGGTTAGAGCTCAGCCTCATGCTCTTACATGACTGGCTAATGTTCAGCCACCATTGATCAGCAGAACCCAGTGTTCATTCAGCACCGCGTGCAACTTGCTGCACATATTTTGACACCAGGAAGTGAAAACTCTGGAGGAATGTGAGTTTTTCATGTGGCTTCCGTACAAAATTTTAAGATTAATTTTAAAGCTTTTTTATCTTACATGTATGGGTATTTCATTAGTATGTCTGTGTACCGTGTGTATGTATGTGTGCCTGGTACCTGCTGAGGTCAGAGGAGGGTGTTGGATCTCCTGGATCCAACACCATGTTGTGATTCACCGTGTAGGTGTCGGGAACTGAACCCTGGCCCTCCGCAAGAACCACTGAGCCAGCTCTCCAGCTCTCTGCTCGACTTTTAGCTTGCTGGCCATCCCCGACTGGGACGCGCACGCTGTCCCCATTGTCCACTTGGCACAGCACCTCCTGCCAGGTGGTATTCACGGGCCTGTGTTCTCTCTCCAGGTTTCTGTCCTGTGAGCGGCCAGTCCCAGCCTCTCCCCAGCTCTGCCTTGCCCAGCAGCTTGAGCTCAGTGGGTGAACCTGAGGCTTCTTCACCAGATACCAGACACCTGTGGCTGGTAAGTGACAGGGCAGGTTGCTTGGGTGGCCTCTTCAGCATCAACTTCATCCTTTCTTTGTGCTCAAGAGGAGGAGATAGATGTACAGCATCCCTCCCATGTGGCTGGGTTCCCTAGGGTCTGGTCCCTGGTGCTGGTGAGATTGTTCTTTGCTGCCACTTGCTGGTACACATTGGTACTGCAGCAACTGCAGAGACTTGGCTAAAGCGGTTTGTTTTAATTCTAGCGGGATCAGGATAGACAATGAACCCTGAACTTTTGGACTTGGGGTCAGAACAGTCTTTCAGGGAGTGTGCTGTTGGCTGGGACTTTGACATGCTGGGTCCCGTGAGTTTTGTGTTGTTTGTATGAAGAACTAATAGTTACTGCTGCCCGAACGAGGTAGCGGGTAAACAACCAGAAGAGAGCATCAGACCTCGTTACAGGTGGTTGTGAGCCACCATGTGATTGCTGGGATTTGAACTCAGGACCTTCCAGAAGAGCAGTCAGTGCTCTTACCTGCTGAGCCATCTCACCAGCCCTGTGTAGCCATTTCTTAATGGCTACAAAGTTAAGGCCCATTTCTTGTTCAAGGAAGAGAAGAGCATGCTTTAAAATTCCATGAGTCCCATAGTGGCTTTTCAGTGCTGAGATCTCAAAAAGCACTTTCTGAAAGGCAGGCTATCAAAATCAGAAGAACCTGCCGGAGGCCCTGAGAGGTGGCTGCTAATCTCTCTGCATTTGATGGGGAGCTCCCGGCCATAAATACCAAAGCTGGAAGTCCTGATGCCTCGGACGGGGCGGGGCATGAGAAACTCCTTTTGCTGTTCCAGGACTAACAAGCCCTGTGCAGGGTTACCCACTGCACATCCGAGGAAAAACATCCAATTTCCTCCCTTGTGGCGGCACCCTGTATGCCGGTCCCCACCCTACCTCCGTGAACAACAGCTAGCATTTTGAGTTGTGTGTGCCATGTTGAGAACAGTATGTTGTATTGCCTCAAGGGAGCTGAAACAACCCCATTTTACAGAAAAAGTAGGCTTGGAAGATCTACTGATGAGGGGCTGGAGAGATGGCTCAGTGGTTAAGAGCACCGAGTGCTCTTCCAAAGGTCCTGAGTTCAATTCCTAGCAACCACATGGTGGCTCACAACCATCTGTAATGGGGTCTGGTGCCCTCTTCTGGTGTGTCTGAAGACAGCTACAGTGTACTCATATACATAAAATAAACCTTTTTTAAAAAAATAAAGAAGGAAAGAAAGAAAGAAAGAAAAGAAAAGAAAAGAAAAGAAAAGAAAAGAAAAGAAAAGAAAAGATTCAGTGATGGAGGCCCCCCGAGAGAAAGGTGGAGTGTGTATTTCCCAGCAGGATGGAGTTTCAGTGTGGATGGAGTTAATGAGGACAAGGATGGAGTCCCAGGGCCATGGGATTGGAGAACCTTACAGTAGCAGGGCCTCCTTGAGGCAGATCCAGCCCCCAGCAGTGAATGAGCTGACACCCATGCTTTAGTAAGGACTGAGACCAGGTTAACCGTGGGGTCCCCAGGGCGTTGAGCAAGCAGGACCCTACCCCTCACCCACAGGAGTTCAGCCACCCTGTGGAGAGCCTGGCTCTGACTGTGGAAGAGGTGGTGGACGTGCGCAGGGTGCTGGTGAAGGCAGAGATGGAGAGGTTTCTGCAGGACAAGGAGCTCTTCAGCAGCCTGAAGAGGGGGAAGGTAAGACTCTCGGATGCCCTGGGCGCAGGGCAGGGGCCGACCCGAACCACGGAGAGTCTCGTGAGTCTCGCTCGCGCTTGGGTAGACGCCCCAAGGCAGTTACGTGTTGGGACTGGGCCTGGCTCCTGGGGCTTCACACAGCCGGGCTCTAACGTGGCCTCTCCCTACAGATTTGCTGCTGCTGCCGAGCCAAGTTTCCCCTGTTTTCCTGGCCACCTACCTGTCTCTTCTGCAAGAGGTGAGCTTCTGTCAGCAGACGGTCTAACCAGGGCATGATCCACCACATCCAGCCGATTCAGTGTTTTCTTCTCTCTGCCTCTGTCTCTGTGTCTCTGTCTCTCTCTGAGACAGGGTCTTACTGTGTACCCCAGACTGGCCTCAAACATGATCTGCCTGCTTCAGTTTCTTGAGTCTCAGGGACTATAGGTGAGTGCCACCATGCCTCATTTAGGTTACATTTATTTTGATTTGTTTGCTTGGTTTTGTTTGTTTTATTTTGTTTTGAGACTGTTTCACTATGTAGCCTTGGCTGGCCTAAAATTCACTATGTAGGCCAGGGTAGCAACCCATAGAGGTCTGCCTGCTTTTGCCTCCAAAGAACTGGGATTAAAGGCCTGTGCCACCAAACTGGCTTAGGTTAGATTAGTGAAGGGACATCCATGTTTAGCCAAAATGAGGTAACAGCCACTTTCTAGTTGAAACAAGCCCAAAAAATCAAACAGAGTATAAAACAATAAGCTTTAAGACTGGGTATCAGGTAACAGTAAGAAGCTGACGGGGAGCTTGTGCCAGCCTGGGGATGTTTGTCGTCATCAGTTGGACCTGGGGTAGGAGGCTAGGGCAGCTGGAGATCTTAGAAAAGGAGTGGGAGGGGGCTGGTGAGATGGCTCAGTGGGTAAGAGCACCCGACTGCTCTTCCGAAGGTCCAGAGTTCAAATCCCAGCAACCACATGGTGGCTCACAACCATCCGTAATGAGATCTGGCGCCCTCTTCTGGAGTGTCTGAAGACAGCTACAGTGTACTTACATATAATAAATAAATAAATCTTTAAAAAAAAAAACAAAAAAGAAAAGGAGTGGGAGAGGAGAGAGCAACACAGACAAACCTGGAGATCTTCCTCTGAGATGTACGTGTGCACAGAGCAGTCACATGCTCGTAATCCCAGTATTCCAAACACTGAAACAGGGGGATCATGAATTTGAGGCTGGCCTGAAGAAAAATAATACTTATTTAATAACTCTACTACTTCAAAAGAAAGCAAAAAAATGAAAAAAAAGGAGCAAATATATGTGTAAAAAATAGCAAGATGATAAACATAAACACAATTCTGTCCAACTACTACATTAACTGTAAATGGCCTAAATAACCCAATTAAAATGTAGACTATGCTGGCATAGCTAACCTGCCACCTGTCAACTTGCTGTGGAAAATAGCTATGAATGAAACACAACACACAAAAAAATTTACATTATAAAGTAGAGCTTTTATTGTTTTAACTGAAGTGTAAACTTTGTAGATGGCCATGTCAATAGGTTGAACGTGGGACCTGGAGAGATGTGTCAATGGTTAAGAGCTCACACTGCTTTTGCAGAGGATCTGGGTTTGATGCCTGGCTCTCACAAGGCCACTATCAACTGTCCCAGGGCATCACTTGACCTCTGCAAGCACTGCATGTTGTGCACAGACATACATGCAGGCAAACACCCATACACATAAAATAAAAATAAAGGTTAAAATTTTTTTAAAAGTTTGGACATGCCTGAGTTGTACACTTCTGAGTTTGAATAAAAAAGCAAGACCTAGGGGCTGGGGAGATGGCTCAGTGGGTAAGAGCACCCGACTGCTCTTCCAAAGGTCCGGAGTTCAAATCCCAGCAACCACATGGTGGCTCACAACCATCCGTAACGAGATCTGACTCCCTCTTCTGGAGTGTCTGAAGACAGCTACAGTGTACTTACATATAATAATAAATAAATCTTTAAAAAAAAAAAAAGCAAGACCCAGAGCTAAGATAAAGTGGCTCATAACTGGAACCCTGGAACCCTGGAACTCAGGAATCTGGGACAGAAAAATTGACAAGAATCTGAGACCAAATCCTGTCTCCAAAAAAACCAAAGACAATGAAGAAAGTAGATTTTAGAGCCAAGACTATTTCCAGTGATAAAGCAGTTCGTTCCCTAAGAAAGAATCACAATCTATATCATTAATAATCATAACAGATTCCAGGTGCAAGCAGCAAAAATGATGCCGCCCCAAGGAAAAGTGAGCACTCGTTCACATTTAGTGATGTCAGCACTTCTCACTCAAAGATCAATAA